>NW_027002027.1:0-6795 GCF_036934945.1 Oncorhynchus masou masou
GGTACCGGTACAGAGTCAATGTGGAGGCTATATACAGGGGGTATCGGTACAGAGTCAATGTGGAGGCTATATACAGGGGGTACCGGTACAGAGTCAATGTGGATGCTATATACACAGGGTACCGGTACTGAGTCAATGTGCGGGGGTACAGGTTAATCGAGGTAATTTGTAAAGTGACTATGCATATATAACAGAGAGCAACAGAGAGAAACATTGAGAAAGACAGAGAAGAACAGAGAGAAACATTGAGAAAGACAGAGAGAAGAACAGAGAGAAACATTCAGAAAGACAGAGAGCAACAGAGAGAAACATTCAGAAAGACAGAGAGAAGAACAGAGAGAAACGTTCAGAAAGACAGAGAAGAACAGAGAGAAACATTCAGAAAGAGAGAGAGAAGAACAGAGAGAAACATTCAGAAAGACAGAGAGCAACAGAGAGAAACATTCAGAATGACAGAGAGAAGAACAGAGAGAAACATTCAGAAAGACAGAGAGAAGAACAGAGAGAAACATTCAGAAAGACAGAAAGAACAGAGAGAAACATTCAGAAAGATGAGAGAAGAACAGAGAGAAACATTCAGAAAGACAGAGAGGCGAACAAAGAGAAACATTCAGAAAGACAGAGAGAAGAACAGAGAGAAACATTCAGAAAGACAGTGAGAAGAACAGAGAGAAACATTCAGAAAGACAGAGAGAAGAACAGAGAGAAACATTCAGAAAGACAGAGAGAAGAACACAGAGAAACATTCAGAAAGACAGAGAGCAACAGAGAAACATTCAGAAAGACAGAGAAGAACAGAGAGAAACATTCAGAAAGACAGAGAGCAACAGAGAGAAACATTCAGTAAGACAGAGAGCAACAGAGAGAAACATTCAGAAAGACAGAGAGCAACAGAGAGAAACATTCAGAAAGACAGAGAGAAGAACAGAGAGAAACATTCAGAAAGACAGAGAGAAGAACAGAGAGAAACATTCAGAAAGACAGAGAGAAGAACAGAGAGAAACATTCAGAAAGACAGAGCAACAGAGAGAAACATTCAGAAAGACAGAGAGACGAACAGAGAGAAACATTCAGAAAGGCAGAGAGAAGAACAGAGAGAAACATTCAGCAAGACAGAGAGAAGAACAGAGAGAAACATTCAGAAAGACAGTGAGAAGAACAGAGAGAAACATTCAGAAAGACAGAGAGCAACAGAGAGAAACATTCAGAAAGACAGAGAAGAACAGAGAGAAACATTCAGAAAGACAAAGAACAGAGAGAAACATTCAGAAAGACAGAGAGAAGAACAGAGGGAAACATTCAGAAAGACAGAGAGCAACAGAGAGAAACATTAAGAAAGACAGAGAGAAGAACAGAGAGAAACATTCAGAAAGACAGTGAGAAGAACAGAGAGAAACATTCAGAAAGACAGAGAGCAACAGAGAGAAACATTCAGAAAGGCAGAGAGAAGAACAGAGAGAAACATTCAGAAAGACAGAGAGCAACAGAGAGAAACATTCAGTAAGACAGAGAGCAACAGAGAGAAACATTCAGAAAGACAGAGAGCAACAGAGAGAAACATTCAGAAAGACAGAGAGCAACAGAGAGAAACATTCAGAAAGACAGAGAGAAGAACAGAGAGAAACATTCAGAAAGACAGAGAGACGAACAGAGAGAAACATTCAGAAAGGCAGAGAGAAGAACAGAGAGAAACATTCAGCAAGACAGAGAGAAGAACAGAGAGAAACATTCAGAAAGACAGAGAGCAACAGAGAAACATTCAGAAAGACAGAGAGAAGAACAGAGAGAAACATTCAGAAAGACAGAGAGAAGAACAGAGAGAAACATTCAGAAAGACAGTGAGAAGAACAGAGAGAAACATTCAGAAAGACAGAGAGCAACAGAGAGAAACATTCAGAAAGGCAAAGAGAAGAACAGAGAGAAACATTCAGAAAGACAGAGAGCAACAGAGAGAAACATTCAGAAAGACAGAGAGAAGAACAGAGAGAAACATTCAGAAAGACAGAGAGCAACAGAGAGAAACATTCAGAAAGACAGAGAGAAGAACAGAGAGAAACATTCAGAAAGACAGAGAGAAGAACAGAGAGAAACATTCAGAAAGACAGAGAGAAGAACAGAGAGAAACATTCAGAAAGGCAGAGAGAAGAACAGAGAGAAACATTCAGAAAGACAGAGAGAACAGAGAGAAACATTCAGAAAGACAGAGAGAAGAACAGAGAGAAACATTCAGAAAGACAGAGAGAACAGAGAGAAACATTCAGAAAGACAGAGAGAAGAACAGAGAGAAACATTCAGAAAGACAGAGAGAACAGAGAGAAACATTCAGAAAGACAGAGAGAACAGAGAGAAACATTCAGAAAGACAGTGAGAAGAACAGAGAGAAACATTCATAAAGACAGAGAGAAGAACAGAGAGAAACATTCAGAAAGACAGAGAGAACAGAGAGAAACATTCAGCAAGACAGAGAGAAGAACAGAGAGAAACATTCAGAAAGACAGAGAGCAACAGAGAAACATTCAGAAAGACAGAGAGAAGAACAGAGAGAAACATTCAGAAAGACAGAGAGAAGAACAGAGAGAAACATTCAGAAAGACAGTGAGAAGAACAGAGAGAAACATTCAGAAAGACAGAGAGCAACAGAGAGAAACATTCAGAAAGGCAAAGAGAAGAACAGAGAGAAACATTCAGAAAGACAGAGAGCAACAGAGAGAAACATTCAGAAAGACAGAGAGAAGAACAGAGAGAAACATTCAGAAAGGCAGAGAGAAGAACAGAGAGAAACATTCAGAAAGACAGAGAGAACAGAGAGAAACATTCAGAAAGACAGAGAGAAGAACAGAGAGAAACATTCAGAAAGACAGAGAGAACAGAGAGAAACATTCAGAAAGACAGAGAGAAGAACAGAGAGAAACATTCAGAAAGACAGAGAGAACAGAGAGAAACATTCAGAAAGACAGTGAGAAGAACAGAGAGAAACATTCATAAAGACAGAGAGAAGAACAGAGAGAAACATTCAGAAAGACAGAGAGAACAGAGAGAAACATTCAGAAAGACAGAGAGAAGAACAGAGAGAAACATTCAGAAAGACAGAGAAGAACAGAGAGAAACATTCAGAAAGACAGAGAGCAACAGAGAGAAACATTCAGAAAGACAGAGAGAAGAACAGAGAGAAACATTCAGAAAGACAGAGAGAAGAACAGAGAGAAACATTCAGAAAGACAGAGAGAAGAACAGAGAGAAACATTCAGAAAGACAGAGAGAAGAACAGAGACAGAAACTGAGAAACTGAGGGACTGAGAAACTGTGACGCTGCTGGGAAGGCTTCAGCCAATATAAACACCATAGCAGGTGTGTGCTGCCGTACAGCGTGATCAGGAAGTGGGTAAACATCATTGCCCCCATCACTGCCCCCTTTCCCCCCACAGCTGGACACTGTCCCAACTTTAAAAAGACGGGGATAGAGAGAGATGGAGAAAGAGAGAAAGACAGAGATACCGGTGTAAATACATTGAGAAAAGAGAGAGATACAGAGAGGAAGACACAAAAAGCAAGACAGTGATGACCCGGAAGCAAGATGGAAAGAAAAGACTGGGGAGGCTCCATTCAGGGCAAACAGTATGGTAGAATCCATACTTGGTATGGTCAGGAGGCGTTTAAACACTAAACATCATGGCCCCATCACCACTGTCCAGGACAGGCTTTATCAGGGTGTGACGCTGATCACCCCTGTTGTCTAATCCAACACTGGAAACTAGCTAACGGTGCTGGAGGCCAGGACACGCCCTGCTAGGCACACATGGGTGTCAATGTTTACCAATGAGACTACAGATTCCGCAACCACTACCGAGACTGTTATAACCAGGCTTACCTGGAATACCGCACTGTGTAAGTCAATGTAGATTCAGACAAAGCAAAACTATAGGCTACAACAAACCTTTTTCATTGATAGAAAAGAATGGACTGTGTGATCACGCCTCCATAGCCGATGTGAGCAAGACCTTTAACAGGTCAACATTCACAAAAAGCTGCTGGGCCAGACACATTACTAAGAAGGAAAAGGTAACTGAACTGAACGACTATCGCCTCGTAGCACTCACTTCTGTCATCATGAAGTGCTGTGGGAGACTAGTCAAGGATCATGTCGCGCTCCAGTTTACCAGCCACCCCAGACCCACTTCAATTTGCATACCGCCCAATAGGTCCACAGACGATGCAATCGGCCATCATACTGTCCACTGCTCATCCCATATAGACAAAAGGAATACCTATGTAAGAATGCAGTTCATTGACTACAGCTCATCATTCAACACCATAGTACCCTCCTAGCTCATCATTAAGCTTGAAGCCTTGGCCTCAACCCGCCCCCTGTGTAATTGGGTCCTGACTTCCTGACGGCCGCCCCCAGGTGGTACTGTAGAAACAACATCTCCACTTCGCTGGGCTCCACAAGGGTGCGTGCTCAGCCCACTCTTGTACTATCTCTTCACCTATGACCACAGGACATGCAGGCCTCCAACTTGGTCATGAAGTTTGCAGACAACACAACAGTGGTAGGCTTGATCACCAACAATGACGAGGACAGACTATAGGGAGGAGGTGAGGTCAACATAAATAGTCTGGATGGCCATGAGATTAATTGCACAGCAGTCTTATCGCTGGACAGCAGTTCAGCTTGGACAGCAGTCGTATAGCTTGGACAGCAGTCTTATAGCTTGATAGCAGTCTTAGAGCTTGGATAGCAGTCTTATAGCTTGGACAGCAGTCTTATAGCTTGGATAGCAGTCTTATAGCTTGGAGAGCAGTCTTGTAGCTTGGACAGCAGTCTTGTAGCTTGGACAGCAGTCTTGTAGCTTGGACAGCAGTCTTATAGCTGGGACAGCAGTCTTATAGCTTGGATAGCAGTCTTAGAGCTTGGATAGCAGTCTTAGAGCTTGATTTACAGTCTTATAGCTTGGATAGCAGTCTTATAGCTTGGATAGCAGTCTTATAGCTTGGATAGCAGTCTTATAGCTTGGACAGCAGTCTTATAGCTTGGACAGCAGTCTTATAGCTTGGATAGCAGTCTTAGAGCTTGATTTACAGTCTTATAGCTTGGATAGCAGTCTTATAGCTTGGATAGCAGTCTTATAGCTTGGATAGCAGTCTTATAGCTTGGACAGAAGTCTTATAGCTTGGACAGCAGTCTTATAGCTTGGACAGCAGTCTTAGAGCTTGATTTACAGTCTTATAGCTTGGATAGCGGTCTTAGAGCTTGGACAGCAGTCTTATAGCTTGGACAGCAGTCTTATAGCTTGGACAGCAGTCTTGTAGCTTGGATAGCAGTCTTGTAGCTTGGAGAGCAGTCTTATAGCTTGGACAGCAGTCTTGTAGCTTGGACAGCAGTCTTATAGCTGGGACAGCAGTCTTATAGCTTGGATAGCAATCTTATAGCTTGGACAGCAGTCTTAGAGCTTGGACAGCAGTCTTATAGCTGGGACAGCAGTCTTATAGCTTGGATAGCAGTCTTAGAGCTTGATTTACAGTCTTATAGCTTGGATAGCAGTCTTAGAGCTTGATTTACAGTCTTATAGATTGGACAGCAGTCTTATAGCTTGGATAGCAGTCTCATAGCTTGGATAGCAGTCTTATAGCTTGGACAGCAGTCTTATAGCTTGGACAGCAGTCTTATAGCTTGACAGCAGTCTTGTAGCTTGATAGCAGTCTTGTAGCTTGACAGCAGTCTTGTAGCTTGGACAGCAGTCTTGGTAGTTTGACAGCAGTCTTGTAGCTTGGACAGCAGTCTTGTAGCTTGGACAGCAGTCTTATAGCTTGGATAGCAGTCTTATAGCTTGGACAGCAGTCTTAGAGCTTGGACAGCAGTCTTATAGCTGGGACAGCAGTCTTATAGCTTGGATAGCAGTCTTATAGCTTGGATAGCAGTCTTATAGCTTGGATAGCAGTCTTATAGCTTGGACAGCAGTCTTATAGCTTGGATAGCAGTCTTATAGCTTGGATAGCAGTCGTATAGCTTGGATAGCAGTCTTATAGCTTGGATAGCAGTCTTAGAGCTTGATTTACAGTCTTATAGCTTGGACAGCAGTCTTATAGCTTGGATAGCAGTCTTAGAACTTGATTTACAGTCTTATAGCTTGGATAGCGGTCTTAGAGCTTGGACAGCAGTCTTATAGCTTGGACAGCAGTCTTATAGCTTGGACAGCAGTCTTGTAGCTTGGACAGCAGTCTTATAGCTTGGACAGCAGCCTTGTAGGTTGGATAGCAGTCTTGTAGCTTGGAGAGCAGTCTTATAGCTTGGACAGCAGTCTTGTAGCTTGGATAGCAGTCTTGTAGCTTGGACAGCAGTCTTATAGCTTGGACAGCAGTCTTATAGCTTGGATAGCAGTCTTATAGCTTGGACAGCAGTCTTATAGCTTGGATAGCAGTCTTAGAGCTTGATTTACAGTCTTATAGCTTGGATAGCAGTCTTGTAGCTTGGACAGCAGTCTTATAGCTTGGACAGCAGTCTTATAGCTTGGACAGCAGTCTTGTAACTTGGACAGCAGTCTTATAGCTTGGACAGCAGTCTTGTAGCTTGGACAGCAGTCTTATAGCTTGGACAGCAGTCTTATAGCTTGGACAGCAGTCTTGTAGCTTGGACAGCAGTCTTATAGCTTGGACAGCAGTCTTGTAGCTTGGACAGCAGTCTTATAGCTTGGACAGCAGTCTTAGAGCTTGGATAGCAGTCTTATAGCTTGGGGGTAGAAGCACTACTACAATCAGCACAACTGCTGGTTCATTTTGGCCAAGACCAAGACATCA
>NW_027002028.1:0-6794 GCF_036934945.1 Oncorhynchus masou masou
TTATTATGTATTGTAGTTTCATATTGGGGTTTGTAGTAGTTCGATTGTAGCTGATTAGGGGTGTGTGATTTGTAAGTCGCTCTGGATAAGAGCGTCTGCTAAATGACTTAAATGTAAATGTAAATGTAATAGGTTTGGCTGCTTCTGAGGCGGTTCTCAATCAAAGTCAGGTGATTCTCGTTGTCTCTGATTGGGAACCGTATTTAGGTAGCCTGGTTTTCGCTTGCATTTCGTGGGTGATTGTTCCTGTCTCTGTGTTAGTTTCACCAGTCAGGCTGTAATAGGTTTCACGTTCCGCTTGTTGTTTTGTATTATTTAGTTGTTCATGTATAGTTCCGTTCGTTTGTCTTCACTAAATAAACATGAGTAACCTACACGCTGCATTTCGATCTGACTCTCTTTCAACTAAAGAAGAACGCCGTTACAGCTCAGGACCTCAGACTGTGGTGAAGGTTCACCTTCCACCAGGATAACAACCCTTAGCACATAGACAAGACAAGGCAGGAGTGGCTTCGTGACTCTGAAGTCTCTGAATGTCCTTCAGTGGCCCAGCCAGTGCCCGGACTTGAACCCGATCAAACATCTCTGGAGAGACCTCAAAATAGCTGTGCAGCAACGCTCCCCATCCAACCTGACAGAGCTTGAGAGAAACTCCACAAATACTGGTGTGCCAAGCTCGTAGCGTCATACCCAAAAAGACTTGAGGCTGTAATATCTGCCAAAGGTGCTTCAACAAAGTACGGAGTAAAGGGTCTGAATACTTATTTAAATGTGCTATTGTTTTTTGGGGTTATATACATTTTCAAAAATTATTTAAAAAGATGTCATTATGGGGTATTGTTTGTAGACTGATGAGGGGCAAAACAATTTAATACATTTTAGAATAAGGCTGTAACATAACAATGTGGAAAAAAGTCAAGTGGTCTGAATACCTTCCGAATGGACTGTATTTACTGTGTGCATCAGACTGGAAACACCCACACGCTTCTGTGAACCCACACACGCACACACACAAACTCATTCACACACACATTTCTGAATAGACACCAATTAGTAAAAGTTCAACAAACATGTAAACATCCCAGTGTTTCCCTGTAGAGTGTCCGGTCAGACCACACAGCAAATAAAGGCCTTGTTGTTATTGGCAGATGAACAGAGTACACATTGAGAGGCTCTGTCCACAAACACCCACAGATAGTAATCTGCTTTTAAGCTCTCATAGTTCAATTCAATCAGTCTAAACTTTGCTCCCCCCATTACCCAATCAATGACATTCATTGCCCTTTAAAGGATCCAGTAGACTGCTCTGTTGCCCTCTGAGATCCTCTGTACATAGAAGTGCATGGGATCAACGCCGACACCGAACAAAATAATGGATTGTTCTCTCAACCTTATAATAAGAATTTATAATAATTTATTTAACTACAGAATGATTCTCAAAGCGCTTGAAAATAAAAAATAAACAAGTAGCACATAAAATATATATGTAGCTACATAACAGAGAGTAAGTCTGGACTATTGTCAGCTAGAGTTGAACGTTTTGGGTGTTTCAAACCTCCAACAGATGGGTTCCACATAGCAGGAACAGAGGGAGGGGTTTGTCAACAGGGAAAGATGAGCAGGTACTTCGGTGGCAGGCAGGCAGCACTGTTCATTCTCCATTCAAGGCGTCTCACCAGCGCCTCGCCATCCCTGCCGTCTGACTGTCTTGTATGAGATGAAGTTCGTTGTTAAGTTCCCTCTCATTCAATGACGACAGTCCGGAGAAAACTTTGGAGGAATCCTCAGACTAAGCAATGGAATTATCACTGCCAGCTGGCCATCCATTGGTGTCCTCAGGGGTCAGGAGACCTTAGAAACAACCAGAAAATAAGGTGGTGTATTCAAATCAAAACACACTAGGTAACTAGATAGCTAACTTGCTAGCATTGTTAGCTAGCTACAGAATGTTCAAAGAGCTGATTTGCCAAAAAATTCCAGGTGCACGAAAGTAGATGTAACCTAGGCTTAATTTATATGTACTATATTCAAAACCCAAATAAAAGATTTAAAAAAACACACAAAATGATTTTTAAATGTTCAGGAATTCTCTGCCTTGGTAACCTCCCGTTGCCATTGCAAAATGGCAAAATGTGTAGAATAGCAGGAAACATTTTCTCTCAGCCTCATGACAAATTATGTAAAATAGCATGAGATGTTTATAAAACTGCAAATGTTTGGTCTTTTTTGGGAGGACCATAAAACTGCACGACACTACTGCCCTGTCAACAATGGACAAGCTACATGGTTTTGACTGTGCGTGGGTGGTTGGGTGGGTGGATAATAGTGTGCTAAATGCCAGGCTGGCTGGCAGGCTAGACTGTTTCTATCTGTCTCAAACCCATCTAGGGACAATGAACCACATGGTCTGATGGGCCAGAGCAGACAACGACACAGCAGCCTAAGAAAGTCCTAAAGCACTGATTTCATTAGCTGGATCCCACATGTACTAAGACATATAGCCATAGTTTGAATAATAATTTTACAATTTCAGTACAAAAGGAAGTCCACTAGAATCATCAGGATCTTGGTGACCAGCAGACGAAGTAGCCTGCAGGGTTGAAAGAAATGGCAGCTTCAAATCTACTTGATTACCATTCTTTTAAAAGCTGTAGCTACTGTATGTTTGGACAATACCCTACTAAAATATAATGACGTAAGTAGATTGAAATGCCATTTGTTTCTAAGTTTGGCAACTTCACAGTAATGTTAATATTACATATCAATATGAGCAGAACATTTCGGGAACTACTTGTACTATCGTTAAAGTGTATGTTTTTAGAACAATTCTGGGATGATCATGCCCTTAACCTTACACAATACCTTTATAAGAGTCTTGCAGGAACGTTTCTTGTTTATTCTTATTCTTGTTGTCAGTGGTAATATCTCCATCAACAAAAGCTCCAACGTTTTATTGCTGAAGTATGTCCAGGGAATGTTATTAGAACCAGCATGTCATAATGTCACACTCTTAACTGTATGAGACCATTGTAGGAATATTCCCGTCTTGTTCTTCTATTGCGCCCACACTTGTTGTGGCAGTATGTTCCAAGAACATTACCCGAACGTGTATTATTACATCCCCACCCCCCGGCAACCTAAGGAGAATCTTAACGTTAGCAGAACTTTCCTGTAACGTTTTCTCAAAACCAATTTAATTGAATCCTGACATGATTGCTGAAGAATTGTTTGGGGAGCGTTGTCGTCATAACGTCACAGTATATCTTTATGAGAGCATTGTGGGAATATTCCCTGCTTGTGGTTATGCATGTTTTTAATGACATCTCCATCAACCTTATCAGAATGTTCCCGTAATGTTTTCTCAGAACCATTTAGATTGCTCTGCCATTTTGTTGCGGCAGTACGATGGCTGCCCCGTACGAGACTGTGGTGGTGTCACGGCTGACCGTAAAGAACGGGACCAAGGCGCAGCGGATGTTGAGTTCCACATATTTAATTCAAAGAGAAGCTTCAACAAAACAAAACATACCAATAAACGTACAACTAAACGTGACTACGGACATGCACAAACACAAAACAATATCCCACAAACACAGGTGGGAAAAATAGGGACTTAAATATGATCCCCAATTAGAGACAACGATTACCAGCTGCCTCTAATTGGGAATCATACTAAAAACGCCAACATAGAAAATATAAACTAGAACACAACATAGAAATTATAAACTAGAATACCCCTAGTCACGCCTGACCTACTACACCATAGAGAAACAAGGGCTCTCTATGGTCAGGGCGTGACAGGTGGTTGTTACAGATGTTGTGGGCAACATTTTAGTGAACTTTAGGAGAACATTTCAAGAACATTTAATTCATAAAGCATTTTCAAAAATATATATATTTGTTATCAAAAACATGTTTTGGGGATGGTATCATCTTAATGTTAGATACAACTTTAACTAGAACTTAATGAGAATCTTTGATAATGTTCTGGGAATGTTACTGGTTTGTTGGGAGGCGTCTGACATGCAATGTCAAGGACTTATACAAAACCAACATTGTCTACTTTAGATTTTTCCATTTCAGTCATTTAGCAGACACTCTTATCCAGAGTGACTTACATCTAGTGCATACATCTTTGTATTGGGAATGTTATAGTCACACCCATCCAAATTAACTGTCATTTGGTCCTCACTTTCCCAGAAACACACAAATATACGCCTTGTTTAGACCAGGGGCTGGAATTAACAACTGCTGGTCAGATTCTCTATTAGAACGTCAGCTTTTACTGTTCGACGACTCCGCATGGAAAAGAAGATAAAATAAACCTGAGGGGGAGTATTGGAGATTGTATTGTGCTAGTGACTAATGCAAGTTTGAACCCGAAACGTTTATCATTGGCATACATATTTACATACTACATAGACTCATACTTGCAAATTTGATTCGTTGCAATATCGCAATTACAAAAATCTTATGGTATCATACAAATTGTGAATTTGTTATCACTTAACAAGGAAATGGATGACAGCACACAATTAGATGAATTAGTCGTCGAAAAACTTTTTGACTCCTGATCCCCTTTTCAAAACTAGTGGCTGAAATGATACAAAAGTTTGAGAGTGCATCTTTAAAAGTAAAATGTATTTTAATGACACAGAGGTGGAGGGATATGCTGATTAGAATGACCTATAGCCTAGGCTACTGCTGTTTTTATTCATGTAATGACTCATGTGTAGTCAGAACTGAAGAACACTCAAGGGTGTACCTTATGGCGAAGTGTGTCTGCAGCACTTCTTTATTTATGACGAACAAACAAGAAAAGAGTTCCATAAATGCTCAATGGCCAGTGGTATCTCATCACCATCTGTTCCGAGCCAGCAGCCTGCCTCAGAACACTTTCAGCCAATCAGGCTTTAACAGGGAAGTGATGTGAGTCAGAAGAAAAATGCATGCAGTCAGCTATGCAATGATCGACCCATATATTTATTTCATGTACAGTGCATTTGGAAAGTATTCAGACCCCTTGACTTTTTCCACATTTTGCTACGTTACAGTCTTATTCTAAAATTGCTTAAATTGTTTTTTCCCTCATCTACACAGAATACCCCATAATGACAAAGCAAAAACAGTTTTTTGTAAAAATAAAAAAATAAAATATATATACAGTGCCTTGCGAAAGTATTCGGCCCCCTTGAACTTTGCGACCTTTTGCCACATTTCAGGCTTCAAACATAAAGATATAAAACTGTATTTTTTTGTGAAGAATCAACAACAAGTGGGACACAATCATGAAGTGGAACGACATTTATTGGATATTTCAAACTTTTTTAACAAATCAAAAACTGAAAAATTGGGCGTGCAAAATTATTCAGCCCCTTTACTTTCAGTGCAGCAAACTCTCTCCAGAAGTTCAGTGAGGATCTCTGAATGATCCAATGTTGACCTAAATGACTAATGATGATAAATACAATCCACCTGTGTGTGATGAGTCTCCGTGTAAATGCTGCACTGTGATAGTCTCAGAGGTCTGTTAAAAGCGCAGAGAGCATCATGAAGAACAAGGAACACACCAGGCAGGTCCGAGAGACTGTTGTGAAGAAGTTTAGAGCCGGATTTGGATACAAAAAGATTTCCCAAGCTTTAAACATCCCAAGGAGCACTGTGCAAGCGATAATATTGAAATGGAAGGAGTATCAGACCACTGCAAATCTACCAAGACCTGGCCGTCCCTCTAAACTTTCAGCTCATACAAGGAGAAGACTGATAAGAGATGCAGCCAAGAGGCCCATTATCACTCTTGGATGAACTGCAGAGATCTACAGCTGAGGTGGGAGGATTCTGTCCATAGAGGCCAATCAATGGTATATTGCACAAATTCACTATGGAAGAGAGTGGCAAGAAGAAAGACATTTCTTAAAGATATCCATAAAAAGTGTTGTTTAAAGTTTGCCACCAGCCAACTGGGAGACACACCAAACATGTGGAAGAAGGTGCTCTGGTCAGATGAAACCAAAATTGAACTTTTTGGCAACAATGCAAAACGTTATGTTTGGCGTAAAAGCAACACAGCTCATCACGCTGAACACACCATCCCCACTGTCAAACATGGTGGTGGCAGCACCATGGTTTGGGCCTGCTTTTCTTCAGCAGGGACAGGGAAGATGGTTAAAATTGATGGGAAGATGGATGGAGCCAAATACAGGACCATTCTGGAAGAAAACCTGATGGAGTCTGCAAAGACCTGAGACTGGGACGGAGATTTGTCTTCCAACAAGACAATGATCCAAAACATAAAGCAAACTCTACAATGGAATGGTTCAAAAATAAGCATATCCAGGTGTTAGAATGGCCAAGTCAAAGTCCAGACCTGAATCCAATCGAGAATCTGTGGAAAGATCTGAAAACTGCTGTTCACAAATGCTCTCCATCCAACCTCACTTGAGCTTGAGCTGTTTTGCAAGGAGGAATGGGGAAAAAATTCAGTCTCTCGATGTGCAAAACTGATAGAGACATACCCCAAGCGACTTACAGCTGTAATCGCAGCAAAAGGTGGTGCTACAAAGTATTAACTTAAGGGGCTGAATAATCTTGCATGGCCAATTTTTCAGTTTTTGATTTGTTAAAAAAGTTTGAAATATCCAATAAATGTCGTTCCACTTCATGATTGTGTCCCACTTGTCGTTGATTCTTCACAAAAAAATACAGTTTTATATCTTTATGTTTGAAGCCTGAAATGTGGCAAAAGGTCGCAAAGTTCAAGGGGGCCGAATACTTTCAGCAAGGCACTGTATATA
>NW_027002029.1:5000-6794 GCF_036934945.1 Oncorhynchus masou masou
CCATCGTAAAACTCCGTAATACTCCATAATACTCCATCCCGTCATAATATTCCCTCCCATTATAATTCTCCACAATACTCAATAATACTCCCTCCCATCATACTACTCCATAATACTCACTCCGATCATAACACTCCCTTCCATCATAATACTCCATAATACACCATAATATCCCATGCCATCGTAATACTCCAAAATACTCCGTACCATCACAATACTCCATACCATCACAATACTCTACACATCATACTACTCCACACCATCACAACACTCCATAATACTCCCTCCTAGTGTTATACTCCATAATACTCCATCTCATTTTAATACTCCATAATACTTCCACCCATCATAATACTCCATAATACTCCCGCCCATCATAATACTCCATAATACTCCCTCCCATCATAATACTCCATAATACTCCCTCCCATCATAATACTCCCTAATACTCCATAATACTCCCTCCCACCATAATACTCAATAATGTTCCATAATACTCCCTCCCATCATAATACTCCATAATACTCCCTCCCGTCATAATACTCCATAATACCCCATAATACTCCCTCCCATCATAATACTCCATAATACTCCCTCCCATCATAATACTACATAATACTCCATAATACTCCATCCCATCATAATACTCCATAATACTCCATAATACTCCCTCCCATCATAATACTCCATAATACTCCATCCCATCATAATACTCCATAATACTCCATAATACTTCCACCCATCATAATACTCCATAATACTCCATCTCATCATGATACTCCATAATACTCCATAATACTTCCGCCCATTATAATACTCCATAATACTCCATCTCATTATAATACTCCATAATACTGCATAATACTTCCACCCAGCATAATACTCCATAATACTCCCTCCCACCATAATACTCCATAATACTTCATAATACTTCCACCCAGCATAATACTCCATAATACTCCCTCCCACCATAATACTCCATAATACTCAATAATACTCAATAATACCCCTCCCATCATAATACTCCCTCCCATCATAATACTCCATAATACGCCCTCCCATCATAATACTCCATAATACTCCCTCCCATCATACTACTCCATAATACTCCATAATACTCCCTCCCACTCATAATACTCCATAATACTCCATAATACTCCTCCATCCCATCATAATACTCCATAATACTCCCTCCCGTCATAATACTCCATAATACCCCATAATACTCCCTCCCATCATAATACTCCATAATACTCCCTCCCATCATAATACTACATAATACTCCATAATACTCCATCCCATCATAATACTCCATAATACTCCATAATACTCCCTCCCATCATAATACTCCATAATACTCCATCCCATCATAATACTCCATAATACTCCATCCCATCATAATACTCCATAATACTCCATAATACTTCCACCCATCATAATACTCCATAATACTCCATCTCATCATGATACTCCATAATACTCCATAATACTTCCGCCCATCATAATACTCCATAATACTCCATCTCCTTATAATACTCCATAATACTGCATAATACTTCCACCCATCATAATACTCCATAATACTCCATCTCATTATAATACTCCATAATACCTTCCATCCACTACTCATAATACTCCCTCCCATCATAATACTCCATAATACTCCCTCCCATCATAATACTCCATAATACTCTCCATCATAATACTCCATAATACTCCCTCCCATCATAATACTCCTCCCATCATAATACTCCATAATACTCCCCTCCCATCATAATACTCCATAATACTCCC
>NW_027002030.1:0-6793 GCF_036934945.1 Oncorhynchus masou masou
CTCTATTGCAGTGAGTGACGGGCCAGTGGAGAGATGAAGGGGCTGTTTGCTCTACTTCTCTATTGCAGTGAGTGACAGGGCCAGTGGAGAGATGAAGGGGGCTGTTTGCTCTACTTCTCTATTGCAGTGAGTGACAGGGCCAGTGGAGAGATGAAGGGGGCTGTTTGCTCTACTTCTCTATTGCAGTGAGTGACAGGGCCAGTGGAGAGATGAAGGGGGCTGTTTGCTCTACTTCTCTATTGCAGTGAGTGACAGGGCCAGTGGAGAGATGAAGGGGGCTGTTTGCTCTACTTCTCTATTGCAGTGAGTGACAGGGCCAGTGGAGAGATGAAGGGGGCTGTTTGCTCTACTTCTCTATTGCAGTGAGTGACAGGGCCAGTGGAGAGATGAAGGGGCTGTTTGCTCTACTTCTCTATTGCAGTGAGTGACAGGGCCAGTGGAGAGATGAAGGGGGCTGTTTGCTCTACTTCTCTATTGCAGTGAGTGACAGGGCCAGTGGAGAGATGAAGGGGCTGTTTGCTCTACTTCTCTATTGCAGTGAGTGACAGGGCCAGTGGAGAGATGAAGGGGGCTGTTTGCTCTACTTCTCTATTGCAGTGAGTGACAGGGCCAGTGGAGAGATGAAGGGGCTGTTTGCTCTACTTCTCATTGCAGTGAGTGACAGGGCCAGTGGAGAGATGAAGGGGCTGTTTGCTCTACTTCTCTATTGCAGTGAGTGACAGGGCCAGTGGAGAGATGAAGGGGGCTGTTTGCTCTACTTCTCTATTGCAGTGAGTGACAGGGCCAGTGGAGAGATGAAGGGGCTGTTTGCTCTACTTCTCTATTGCAGTGAGTGACAGGGCCAGTGGAGAGATGAAGGGGGCTGTTTGCTCTACTTCTCTATTGCAGTGAGTGACAGGGCCAGTGGAGAGATGAAGGGGGCTGTTTGCTCTACTTCTCTATTGCAGTGAGTGACAGGGCCAGTGGAGAGATGAAGGGGGCTGTTTGCTCTACTTCTCTATTGCAGTGAGTGACAGGGCCAGTGGAGAGATGAAGGGGGCTGTTTGCTCTACTTCTCTATTGCAGTGAGTGACAGGGCCAGTGGAGAGATGAAGGGGGCTGTTTGCTCTGCTTCTCTATTGCAGTGAGTGACAGGGCCAGTGGAGAGATGAAGGGGGCTGTTTGCTCTACTTCTCTATTGCAGTGAGTGACAGGGCCAGTGGAGAGATGAAGGGGGCTTTTTGCTCTACTTCTCTATTGCAGTGAGTGACGGGGCCAGTGGAGAGATGAAGGGGGCTGTTTGCTCTACTTCTCTATTGCAGTGAGTGACGGGCCAGTGGAGAGATGAAGGGGGCTGTTTGCTCTACTTCTCTATTGCAGTGAGTGACGGGGCCAGTGGAGAGATGAAGGGGGCTGTTTGCTCTACTTCTCTATTGCAGTGAGTGACAGGGCCAGTGGAGAGATGAAGGGGGCTGTTTGCTCTACTTCTCTATTGCAGTGAGTGACAGGGCCAGTGGAGAGATGAAGGGGGCTGTTTGCTCTACTTCTCTATTGCAGTGAGTGACGGGCCAAAGCAGATTCAGCCAAGGCCTGTAGATACAGACAGAAGGGAGGGGTCCCTCTCTCTCCCTGTCCTCCATTGAGCATCTGTGCTTAATTAAAAGAAGCCTCCATTCATCCCTTTTAGTGTCCTCATCTCAGAATGGTGAGTTCACGTGTATTGTGGTGATCATTCTAACCTCCCGGTCATCATCTCTGCCTGCTGATATTTTCCTCCTGGGGATTTGAAAGGCCCTGGTCAAAAGCAGTACACGACATAAAGAATAGGGTGCCGTTAAGGACAGAGCTCTAATATTCTCTTTATAGCCTCATTTCTATGGGGGATTACACTCTGACACTGGGAGGGATTTCTCCTTTTTTCATTCATCTTTCTTTTTCATCCGCCTGTGCCTCCGCTTGACATTAAAATGAGTTATGACCGCTGGCAGTTGAGTTGTTATTTTGTCTATACAGAATAGTCGATATTCAGAATGAAAACCAATGAAAACCCATTGATGTCAGTTGTCATGTTAGCTGACTTTGCTGAAAACAACTTTAAGGGAGAATTATTGCCCTGCCTGAACAATTCAAACATTATCCCCCTTCAAGGACAATCAGTCAGTCAGTCAGTCATTTTTGTCCCAAGTCTTGAGACGGACAATAAGCTATGTGAACTATTCTACAGAATCAATCAACGAGGGCAAAGACACACAGGGCCTCAGTTGTGTGATTGAGAGAGAGAGAGAGGGAGTGGGAGAGAGAGACAGAGTGAAAGAAAGAGAGAAAGAAAATAGTGAAAAGTTGATATTTCATACTGGGCAACAGCTGCAGAAGAGGAGGCCACAGCCCAAACTGAACACATTCTAGTTCCCTTCAGACGGTGAAGTGACTATTTGCATTGACTGCTCAATAAGGTCCAGTATTTTCACGCAGATGGAAGAGAGAGAGGAGAAGGGAAGAGAGGGGAAGAGAGAGAGGAGAAGAGAGAGAGGAGAAGAGAGAGAGAGGGGAAGAGAGAGAGAGAGGAAGAGAGAGAGGGAAGAGAGAGAGAGGAAGAGAGAGAGGAGAAGAGAGAGAGAGGAGAAGAGAGAGGGGAAGAGAGAGGAGAAGAGAGAGGGGGAAGAGAGAGAGGGGAAGAGAGAGAGGAGAAGAGAGAGAGGGAAGAGAGAGGAGAAGAGAGAGGGAAGAGAAAGAGGAAGAGAGAGGAGAAGAGAGAGGGAAGAGAGAGGGGAAGAGAGAGAGGGAAGAGAGAGGAGAGAGAAGAGAGAGTGGGAGAAGAGAGAGAGGGAATAGAGAGAGGAGAAGAGAGAGGGGAGAAGAGAGAGGAGAAGAGAGAGAGAGAGAGAGAGGGGAAGAGAGAGAGAGGACGAGAGAGCAGAAGAGAGAGGGGAAGAGAGAGGGAAGAGAGACGAGAAGAGAGAGAGATGGGAAGAGAGAGAGGGAAGAGAGAGAGGAGAAGAGAGAGGGGAAGAGAGAGAGGGAAAGAGAGAGAGGGGAAGAGAGAGCAGAAGAGAGAGGGGAAGAGAGAGGGGAAGAGAGAGGAGAAGAGAGAGATGGGAAGAGAGAGAGGGGAGAGAGAGAGGAGAAGAGAAGAGAGAGGGGGAAGAGAGGGGGAAGAGAGAAAGGAGAAGAGAGAGAGGAGAAGAGAGAGAAAGAGAGAAGAGAGAGAGGGAAGGAGAGAGGGGGTAGAGAGAGAGAGAGGGAGAAGAGAGAGAGGGGAAGAGAGAGAGAAACATACAAAGACAGAGAGAACAGACAGAGATAGAGAAGTAGAAAGAGAGAGAGAGAAGAGGCAGGAATATAGAGCTAAGTCCTAAACTCCCCTCTGCCTCACCCCCCCCTCCTCTCCTCTCCAAATAATCCCTCCTTCTCCCTCTCTTCTTCCCTTCACTGGGCAGCCAGGCATGCTGGCTGGCTGGCTCGGGGAGCTGACTAGAGGGGGTGTGTGAAGCAGGGAGAAGGGGGCGCCAGACCCCAGACAAAGGGGTGCAGATGGCTACTCCTCCTCAGTTTTTGTAGTCAGGCACGTAACAGACGTCTGTGAAGGGAGCATACCCTCCTATTGAGTTTATTTCAGTCCCCCGTTGAAAGGTGGCTTGACGGAGACGGGTGCTTAGGAGAGCTGAGCCCCGCCCCTCCTCCCCTACTGCGGTCACCTGACCCCGACCCGACCAACCCCCCACTCACTGGCCCACCACCTACGCCTTATGAGGTTACATGTACAGACATGAACAAGGGAAGGTATTGGATGGAGAGAAAGAGAAAGAAAGAAAGTGGATTTACGTGCCTGTCTTGAAAACATGTATTGTTTATATTACTTAGTAATGTCATTAGGATGATTCACGGACTTTGCTGTTGCCGTAACTGTTAAAGGTTCAACCTGAGCCACAGAACTCACAGAACTCACAGAACTCACAGAACTCACTGTACCGTTATGGCACCTTCACCCAGTGTACTTTCAGAAGAATGTGTTCTTGTAATATTTGTGCTTGTCGGTCAGGCCTGGATAAGAGTACCACCATTTAGCCTACTAAACAAACACCTAACTGACCGTTATGAATGTTGTGATAATGTTTGTAAAATGGGTAGTTGGATCCTGGATGCTGATTGTACGAGCAGCGTTCGAAGCCGTGCTGTGTAATGAATGATTGTGAATGTTGTGATAATGTTTGTAAAATGGGTAGTTGGATCCTGGATGCTGATTGTACGAGCAGCGTTCGAAGCCGCGCTGTGTAATGAATGATTGTGAATGTTGTGATAATGTTTACGATAAACCCCCCAACGTCCATCTTTTAGTATCGTAACACAGCATGAACCTGAACAACAGTACAGGATTCAATAAGGGATTGTCTGTGGATGATTACAGATCATACACAAGGAAGATACAGGTAACTGCCTCTCAGTGCTCAAGGCGACACTACAGACACCCTGGTTCGAATCCGGGCTGTATCACAACCGGCCATGATTGGGAGCCCCATAGGGCGGCGCACAATTGGCCCACCGTCGTCCGGTTTTGGCTGGGGTAGGCCGTCATTGTAAATAAGAGTTTGGTCTTAACAGACTTGCCTAGTATGGTTAATAATGGTTAAATAATGGTTAAATAAAATAAATAAAAAGCCAAAATAATGGAAACACTTGATTAAACGAGCGATACAAAGTATATTGAAAGCTGGTGCTTCCACACAGATGTGGTTCCTGAGTTAATTAAGCAATTAATATCCCATCATGCTTAGGGTCATGTAATGGGCAGGCCATTATTTTGGCTACCATGGCTATGCCCCCATGGGATGACAATGCCCCCATCCACAGGGCACGGGTGCAAGCATGAAAAGGATGTAAACTATATGCCATGGCTTTTTCTACCATACTGCCTCTGGAGTACACCACCCCATGGCCGACTGCCCTATATCCAGTCTGCCCTATATCCAGTCTGCCCTATATCCAGTCTGCCCTATATCCAGTCTGCCCTATATCCAGTCTGCCCTATATCCAGACTGCCCTATATCCAGTCTGCCCTATATCCAGTCTTACAGAGCAGGATCCTATATCATGACCCACTGGAGGCCGACACTGACTTAACTCAAGGGATCCTCCGTGTAGTGAGGGGCTTGACAACCTGGGATTTAGCCACAGCGTGTGCATTGTGACAGTTGGCGTGTTTGTGACGCGGCAGCCGCCTACACTACACAGTTCATATAATACTGTTCCTCTGTGTGTGGAGGAGGGAGAGAGACGGTGGGGGAAGAGAGAGTCGGGGAGGAAGAGAAAGCATGTGTGTTTGGGTATGTATGTTGGGTGAGAGAGAGAGAGACGGAGAGAGAGAGAGAGAGAGAAAAGCATGTGTGTTTGGGTATGTATGTTGGGTATAGAGGAGAGAGAGAGAGAGAGAGAGAGAGAGAGAGAGAGAGAGAGAGAGAGAGAGAGAGAGAGAGAGAGAGAGAGAGAGAAAGCATGTGTGTTTGGGTATCTATGTTGGGTGAGAGAGAGACTATGTACAGACTCAGCGAGCATAGCCTTGCTATTGAGAAAGGCCGCCGTAGGCAGACATGGCTCTCAAGAGAAGACAGGCTATGTGCTCACTGCCCACAAAATGAGGTGGAAACTGAGCTGCACTTCCTAACCTCCTGCCCAATGTATGACCATATTAGAGAGACATATTTCCCTCAGATTACACAGATCCACAAAGAATTCGAAAACAAATCCAATTTTGATAAACTCCCATATCTACTGGGTGAAATTCCACAGTGTGCCATCAGAGCAGCAAGATTTGTGACCTGTTGCCACGAGAAAAGGGCAACCAGTGAAGAACACGCACCATTGTAAATACAACCCATATCTATGCTTGTTTATTTTATCTTGTGTCCTTTACCATTTGTACATTGTAAAAACACTGTATATATATATAATATGACATTTGTAATGTCTTTATTGTTTTGAAACTTCTGTATATGTGATGTCTACTGTTAATTTTTATTGTTTATTTCACTTTGTATATTATCTACCTTACTTGCTTTGGCAATGTTAACACATGTTACCCATGCCAATAAAGCCCCTTGAATTGAATTGAATTGAGAGAGATAGAGAGAGAGAGAGAGAGAGAGAGAGAGAGAGAGAGAGAGAAGCATGTGTGTTTGGGTATGTATGTTGGGTGAGAGAGAGAGAGAGAGAGAGAGAGAGAGAGAGAGAGAGAGAGAGAGAAAGAAAGCATGTGTGTTTGGGTATGTATGTTGGGTGAGAGAGAGAGAGAGAGAGAGAGAGAGAGAGAGGGAGAGAGAGAGAGATAGAGAGAAAGCATGTAGTCATGTGAATGTATGAGTGAGTGTCAAATCAAATCCATTCAAAGTTTATTGGTCACGTACACAGCTAAACAAATGTTATGGCTGGTGCAGCGAAATGCTTATGTTGCACCTAACAATGCAGTAAAATGTCCACAAAAAAATAAAAAGACAAATAAATCAAGAAATGTCGTAACGAATCCAATTAACAACCCAAATAGCACAAACTGTGATCCAAATCCTATCTATATGTACTGTGTGTGTGTCACCAACCGGCCTGTGAAAAGAGGTCATTGCAGCCACAGGGGACTGAGTGGAGTGGGCTAGGAAGGAGGTACGTGATCACGACAAAGGCTTTCATGGAGATGGCACCATGTCTTCTCTCTCTCTCTCTCCTTTCTCTGTTCCCCTCTCTTTCTCTTTCTCTTTCTCTCTCTCTCCTTTCTCTGTTCCCTCTCTTTCTCTTCCTCTCTCCTTTCTCTGTTCCCCTCTCTTTCTCG
>NW_027002031.1:0-6790 GCF_036934945.1 Oncorhynchus masou masou
TGTTATGAACTTGAGTGAAGACCCAAAAGCGGTTTTAACAGAAAACAGAGTTCTTTAATGAAAAAACAGGAATGGCATAAATCCTCTTCCAACGTCGTCAGCGGAACAAAAGAACGTTAGTATAGTGCAGGTGGCACCTGCCAGGCAGACTCCGACAGGACAGGACAAGGTGGAAGCAAACGAGACGACAGCTTGCTTCTGGCATCAAAAAACACAAACAAGAATCAGACACTGAAAGTAGCAGGAACAGAGAGAGAAATAGAGACCTAATCAGAGGGGGAAGAGAGAACAGGTGGGGAAGAGTGAAAGAGCTAGTTAGGGCAGATGTAGAACAGCTGAGGAATGAGAGACAGAGAAGGTAACCTAAAAAGACCAGCAGAGAGAGAGAATGAAGAGAAAGGACAGGAACAGACATAACAAGACATGACAGTACCCCCCCACTCACCGAGCGCCTCCTGGCGCACTCGAGGAGGAAACCTGGCGGCAACGGAGGAAATCATCGATCAGCGAACGGTCCAGCACGTCCCGAGAGGGAACCCAACTCCTCTCCTCAGGACCGTACCCCTCCCAATCAACTAGGTACTGATGACCACGGCCCCGAGGGCGCATGTCCAAAATCTTACGAACCCTGTAGATGGGTGCGCCCTCGACAAGGATGGGGGGGGAGGGACGAGCGGGGCGCGAAGAACGGGCTTAACACAGGAGACATGGAAGACCGGGTGAACGCGACGAAGATAGCGCGGGAGAAGAAGTCGCACTGCGACAGGATTAATGACCTGGGAAATACGGAACGGACCAATGAACCGCGGGGCCAACTTGCGAGAAGCTGTCTTAAGGGGAAGGTTCTGAGTGGAGAGCCATACTCTCTGACCGCAACAATATCTAGGACTCTTGGTCCTACGCTTATTAGCGGCCCTCACAGTCTGCGCCCTATTACGGCAAAGTGCCGACCTGACCCCCTTCCAGGTGCGCTCGCAACGCTGGACAAAAGCCTGAGCGGAGGGGACGCAGGACTCGGCGAGCTGAGATGAGAACAGCGGAGGCTGGTACCCGAGGCTACACTGAAAAGGGGATAGACCGGTAGCAGACGAGGGAAGCGAGTTGTGGGCGTACTCTGCCCAGGGGAGCTGTTCTGACCAAGACGCAGGGTTACGAAAAGAAAGACTGCGTAAAATGCGACCAACAGTCTGATTGGCCCGTTCGGCTTGACCGTTAGACTGGGGATGAAAGCCGGACGAGAGACTGACGGAAGCCCCAATCAAACGGCAAAACTCCCTCCAAAATTGAGACGTGAACTGCGGACCTCTGTCGGAAACGACGTCAGACGGAAGGCCATGAATTCGGAAAACATTCTCGATAATGATCTGAGCCGTCTCCTTAGCAGAAGGGAGCTTATCGAGAGGAATGAAATGAGCCGCCTTAGAGAATCTATCGACAACCGTAAGAATAACTGTCTTCCCCGCTGATGAAGGCAGTCCGGTGATAAAATCTAAAGCGATGTGAGACCACGGTCGAGAGGGAATGGGAAGCGGTCTGAGACGGCCGGCAGGAGGAGAGTTCCCAGATTTAGTCTGCGCGCAGACCGAACAAGCGGCGACAAATCGACGCGCGTCACGTTCCCGAGTGGGCCACCAGAAACGCTGGCGAATGGAAGCGAGCGTACCCCGAACGCCGGGGTGGCCGGCTAACTTGGCAGAGTGGGCCCACTGAAGAACGGCCGGACGAGTAGGAACGGGAACGAACAGAAGGTTCCTAGGACAAGCTCACGGCGACGGAGTGTGAGCGAGTGCTTGCTTTACCTGCCTCTCAATTCCCCAGACAGTCAACCCGACAACACGCCCCTCAGGGAGAATCCCATCGGGGTCGGTGGAGACCTCAGAAGAACTGAAGAGACGAGATAAAGCATCAGGTTTGGTGTTTTTTGAGCCCGGACGATAAGAAATAACAAACTCGAAACGAGCGAAAAACAGAGCCCAACGAGCCTGACGCGCATTAAGTCGTTTGGCTGAACGGATGTACTCAAGGTTCCTATGGTCAGTCCAAACGACAAAAGGAACGGTCGCCCCCTCCAACCACTGTCGCCATTCGCCTAGGGCTAAGCGGATGGCGAGCAGTTCGCAATTACCAACATCATAGTTACGTTCTGACGGCGATAAGCGATGAGAGAAAAACGCGCAAGGATGGACCTTGCCGTCAGAGAGAGAGCGCTGAGAAAGAATGGCTCCCACGCCCACCTCTGACGCGTCAACCTCAACAACAAACTGTCTAGAGATGTCAGGTGTAACAAGAATAGGTGCGGATGTAAAACGATTCTTAAGAAGATCAAAAGCTCCCTGGGCGGAAACGGACCACACAAAGCACGTCTTAACAGAAGTAAGGGCTGTGAGAGGAGCTGCCACCTGACCGAAATTACGGATGAAACGACGGTAGAAATTAGCGAAGCCCAGAAAGCGCTGCAGCTCGACGCGTGACTTAGGAACGGGCCAATCAATGACAGCCTGGACCTTAGCGGGATCCATCTTAATGCCCTCAGCGGAAATAACGGAACCGAGAAAGGGACAGAGGCGGCATGAAAAGTGCACTTCTCAGCCTTCACATAAAGACAGTTCTCCAAAAGGCGCTGGAGGACGCGTCGCACGTGCTGAACATGAATCGAGAGAGACGGTGAAAAAATCAGGATATCGTCCATGTAAACGAAAACAAAAATGTTCAGCATGTCTCTCAGGACGTCGTTAACTAGTGCCTGAAAGACAGCTGGAGCGTTAACGAGGCCGAAAGGAAGAACCCGGTATTCAAAGTGCCCTAACGGAGTGTTAAACGCCGTCTTCCACTCGTCCCCCTCCCTGATGCGCACGAGATGGTAGGCGTTACGAAGGTCCAATTTGGTGAAAAACCTGGCTCCCTGCAGGATCTCGAAGGCTGAAGACATAAGAGGAAGCGGATAACGATTCTTAACAGTTATGTCATTCAGCCTCGATAATCCACGCATGGGCACAGGGACCCGTCCTTCTTGTGAACAAAAAAAAGCCCCGCTCCGGCGGGGAGGAGGAGGAGACTATGGTACCGGCGTCGAGCGAAACCGACAAATAATCCTCGAGAGCCTTACGTTCGGGAGCCGACAGAGAGTATAATCTACCCCGGGGGAGTAGTTCCCGGAAGGAGATCAATACTACAGTCATACGACCGGTGTGGAGGGAGAGAAGTGGCCTTGGAACGACTGAACACCGTGCGCAGATCGTGATACTCCTCCGGCACCCTGTCAAATCGCCAGGCTCCTCCTGTGAAGAAGAGACAGAGGAAACAGGAGGGATAGCAGACATTAAACAGGTTACATGACAAGAAACATTCCAGGATAGGATAGTATTACTAGACCAATTAATAGAAGGGTTATGGCGCACTAGCCAGGGATGACCCAAAACAACAGGTGTAAAAGGTGAACGAAAAATTAAAAAAGAAATGGTTTCGCTATGATTACCAGAGACAGTGAGGGTTAAAGGCAGCGTCTCACGCTGAATCTTGAGGAAAGAACTACCATCTAAAGCGAACAAGGCCTGGGCTCCTAACTGTCTAGGGGAATGGCTCATGTTCCCGAGCCCAGGTCTCGTCCATAAAACAGCCCTCAGCCCCAGAGTCTATCAAGGCACTGCAGGAAGCAGATGAACGGCCGGAGATGGACCGGAAAGGTATGCGTGATCCAGAAGAGGCCTAGTGGTGCGCTCACCAGTAGCCCTCCTCTTACTGATGAGCTCTGGCTTTTACTAGACCTTGAGGTGACAAAATGACCAGCGGAGCCACGGGTAGAGACAAGGCGATTGGTGATTCTCCGTTCCCTCTCCTTGGCCGAGATACGAATACCCCCAGCTGCATAGGCTCAGCATCCGAGCCGGCGGAGGAGGGTGGCAGTGATGCGGCAGGTGGCAGTGATGTGGAGAGGGGAGCAACGGAGAGCGTGGCTCCTTTCCGCGAGCTCGGCGATGAAGATCAAGCCGTCGCTCTATGCGAATAGCGAGCTATTAAGGAGTCCAGACTGGAAGGAACCTCCCGGGAGAGGATCTCATCCTTAACCTCGACGTGGAGACCCTCCAGAAAACGAGCGAACAAAGCCCCGGCTCGTTCCAGTCACTAGAGGCAGCGGAGTGCGAAACTCAATAGAATAATCCGTTATGGATCTATTCCCCTGACATAGGGAAGACAGGGCCCTGGAAGCCTCTCGCCAAAAACAGAACGGTCAAAAACCCGTATCATCTCCTCCTTAAAGTCCTGATACTGGTTAATACCTCAGCCCTCGCCTCCCAGACTGCCGTGCCCCTCCTCACGCGCCCGTCCGGTAAGGAGAGAAATAGCGTAGGCGTGCGGGCTGCGCTCTGGGTAAGTGTTGGGCTGGAGAGAGAGAACACCACATCACACTGAGTGAGGAATGAGCGGCACTCAGTGGGCTCCCCAAGTAACACGGCGGGTTGTTGATCCTGGGCTCCGGAGACTCGGAAACCCTGGAAGTGGGCGGTGGATCGAGGTGGAGTTGGTGAACCCGTCTTGTGAGTCGGAGACTTGGACAGCCAGGGTCTCAACGGCATGTTGAGCAGCAGACAATTCCTCCTCGTGTCTGCCTAGCATCGCTCCTGGATCTCGACGAGGCGGAGTGAAAAGGGTCCCGGGCCGCTGGGTCCATTCTTGGTCCTGATTCTTCTGTTATGAACTTGGTGAAGACCCAAAGCGGTTTAACAGAAAACAGAGTTCTTTAATGAAAATACAGAATGGCATAAATCCTCTTCCAACGTTGTCAGCGGAACAAAGAACGTTAGTATAGTGCAGGATGCTCCCTGCCAGGCAGACTCCGACAGGACAGGACAAGGTGGAAGCAAGCGAGACGACAGCTTGCTTCTGGCATCAAAAAACACAAACAAGAATCAGACACTGACAGTAGCAGGAACAGAAATAGGAGACCTAATCAGAGGGGAAGAGAGAGAACAGGTGGGGAAGAGTGAAAGAGCTAGTTAGGGCAGATGTAGAACAGCTGAGGAATGAGAGACAGAGAAGGTAACCTAAAAAGACCAGCAGAGAGAGAGAATGAAGAGAAAGGACAGGAACAGACATAACAAGACATGACAGTCAATCCGCGTCATCTGACCACTTCTGTATTGAGCGAGTCACTGGTACTTCCTGCTTTCGTTTTTGCTTGTATGTAGGAATCAGGAGGATATAATTATGGTCAGATTTACCAAATGGAGTGGCGAGAGAGCTTGATGTGCATCTCTGTGTGTGGAGTAAAGGTGGTATAGGATTTTTTTCCCCCTGGTTGCACATGCTGGTAGAGATTTGGTAAAACTGATTTGGGGCTTGCCTGCTCATCAAAGTCCCCGGCCACTAGGAGTGCCGCTTCTGGGTGAGTATTTTCTTCTTTGCTTATGGCCTTATATAGTTGGTTGGGAGCGGTCTTAGTGCCAGCTCCATTTTGTGGTGGTGAATAGATGGCGGCTATGAATAAAACAGATGAGAACTCTCTTGGTAGAAAGTGTGGTCTACAGCTTATCATAAGGTACTCTACCTCAGGCGAGCAATGCCTCAAGACTTCTTTAATATTTGACATTGCGCACCAGATGTTATTGACATAAAGACACCCCCACCACCCCTAGTCTTACCAGAGGTAGCGCCTCTGTTCTGCCGGTGCATGGAAAATCCCGCTAAGCTCTATAAGGCCTGTATCTTCATTCAGCCCACGCCTCAGTGAAACATAGAGATGCTTGCAGTTTGCAACTCCTTGAAACTCCCCCATCCCGGATCCGGGATTGTGACTAAGCCTCAGGCTCATTAGCATAACGCAACGTTAACGATTTCTGAAAATCGCAAATAAAATTAAAATAATGCGTTTGCTCTCAAGCTTAGCCTTTTCTTAACAACACTGTCATCTCAGATTTTCAAAATATGCTTTTGAACCATAGAAATTGACTAATTTGTGTAAGAGTATGCAAAGCTAGCATAGCATTTTGTGTAGCATGTAGCACGCAACATTTTCACAAAAGCCAGATAACCAAATAAGTAAAATCATTTACCTTTGAAGAGCTTCTGATGTTTTCAATGAGGAGACTCCCAGCCACATACCAGATGCGCAGTGTTTCCTGAAAGCGTCTGTGTGTAGGAGAAATCGTTCCGTTTTCTACATTGCGCCTGGCTACCGAAACGAACCGAAAATGCAGTCACCTACAACGTGAAACTTTTTCCGGATTAACTACATAATATCGACCGAAACATGGCAAACGTTGTTTGGAATCAATCCTCAAGGTGTTTTTCACATATCTGTTCATTGACATGCAGTTCGTGGAAGCTTGCTTCTCTCTCTTTTCTCCCATGGAAAAATACTGGCAGGTGACTTTTGCGCACCAATTTCGGCGCAGGACACCGGGCGGACACGTGGTAAATGTGGTCTCTTATGGTCAATCTTCCAATGATCTGCCTACAAATACGTCACAATGCTGCAGACACCTTGGGGAAACGACAGAAAGGGCAGACTCATTCCTCTTGCGTTCACAGCCATATAAGGAGATCATGAAAGACAGAGCCTCAAAAATCCTTGTCATTTCCTGGATGCCAAGTCATCTTGGTTTTGCCTGAAGCTCACGTTAAAGGGCACGCACAGAGAAGATATTTGTATTTCTGGACACGTCAGAGTGTTTTCTTTCGAACAGTAGCAATTATATGCATAGTCGAGCATCTTTTTGTGACAAAATATCTTGTTTAAAACGGGAACGTTTTTCTTCCAAAAATGAAATAGCGCCACCATAGGTGTAAGAGG
>NW_027002032.1:0-6790 GCF_036934945.1 Oncorhynchus masou masou
TGGATGTGAGTTCCTCCTTTCAATGTTAAGAGCTTTGGAACCCAGTGAGCCCCTAAATAATACATTTTCATTACTGGCTGGATTGGCCATACAGGGAAAATAACCATCCAAGGAAAGTCCCTCTGAGCCCTTTTGTTGGGGGCGGCAGGAAGCCTAATGGTTAAGTGCGTTGGGCCAGAATCCGAAAGGTCGCTGGTTTGAATCCCCGAGCCAACTAGGTGATAAATCTGTCGAAGTGCCCTAGAGCAAGGTAAATAACCCTACTGTAATTACTCCTGCAAGTCGCTCTGGATAAGAGCATCTGCTAAATGACTCAAATGTCAAATGTGTTGCTCAGGGCCACCAGCCAGCAACATCGTGTCCCTGGTCCCTTACCTGTCTTGGTGTTTTTAGTGTCTAGTCTGGCCGTCACAGCTCCCAGTAGCAGTAAGGACAGCAGGGTGGCAGTGGTGGCGAGGGAGCCCATGGTGGCAGCTAGAGGACAGTCTGTCTGAGTCTGTCTGGCTGTTTGTCTGTCTAATCCTGTCAGATCACCTCAGCAGAGTTCAAAGTTCACACCTAAAAACAACAAGGACCAGAGTTCAGAGATTCCCACATTCTGACATAGACATCACAGATGACATAACGATCAGTCAGGATGAGCTTCAAAGAGGAGGGTCATTTTATGTGCAGGATCAGAGTCACCTACAAAACAAGAGGATGAAGACTAATTGTTGTGAGTGTTGTGTAAAGCCTTTGGATCTTGGGATCATCATTAACATCTTAAACTTCAGTCTTGCAGCTTCCTCTCTCTATATATAAAAATACCTCAAAATCAACCTGTTTGTTTAATAGAGTTAAGACATCAGATGATCCCATCAGAACAGTGACAATGCATTTTCTCAAGAACCCCGGACTTGGTTACAATGCTGCCATCGCGTGGTATTAAACCCAGTTTATTGTTGTTTCATCCATTTCCAATCGTAAACAACAAAGAGGGATTACATCAAACACCCAAAACAAACTAGATTCATTGGTATTAAGCCTAGTCAAATAGTTAGTTTAATAGATTGGCTGTAACAGAACAAACCAAACAGGCCTGTGTGTTATTATTTAGTCCAACATGAATATGAACTGGTTTCATGTTGTGAATGATGCTGCTGTCGGCTATAAAACAACATATGACACGATCAGACTAATCAGACATGATGCTGTAAAAGCTTGGGCTACCACAAACTGCTAAAAACATACGAATGTATGGATCTTAAACGATACTTGAAAATATAGAGGCCTATCATGCATCCACGCTATATTATGCTACCTAAATCGCAACGCGTATCCCATTATTGGAGAGATGGACCGCTATTCAGGGCGCGGCAAAACGCATGATGATTAGAACGGTAAAAAATGCACGGTATAACCTACCGCGACGGACTTCAGCCGGGGCTTGGGCGGAATGAGAAGGATGACAGAAGCCTGTTCGGTTGGTTCTCTCTCTGGTCCCGACACGCAGTTCACCGTGTGGATCCTCGGCTCTGAGATCGCAGTAGAGGTTGACAGCATCACACTCCAATGTTGCTTTTTCAGGCCACTACGACGTGTGTAATCAACCACGTGAGGGCGGTCTTGGATACTTTATGCAAAGCCATTAATACAAATACTGTATGTAAGCTACTATACTGTATTGGTCCGTTCTACTGTAACCCGTTCTACTGTAACCCGATCATGGATTGTTGATGCTACTGTATGTACTGGCCATTGAGAGGTTTGAAGCAGCCGCCATATTGGTACTCCTGAGAAGGAGCAGTTCTCCAATGCTTCAAGGACAAAATTACATGCATTAGTATTTTTTTCTCTAGTTGGGACAGTAACATTAGTACTCTCTAAAAAAAAATCTTGATTTGTATGTTTAGTTCACATAATATAATTTAAAAGTATGCATTAAGGTGTAGTAGAATATACTTGGCAAAAATCAATGTAAACTTTAATAAATGCATTTCTATAGCTTCCAAAATCTTTTTGTTTTACATTGGAGAAATACTAATTTTACACTGGAGGAGAAATACTAAAATGGCTTCGTAGTGGCTTCAAAACAGCGCCCCCTGTCAGTCATCCAGTGTTTATACACATTGTTAATATTATCCTATGGTTCTTATGTAGGCCTCTTCACTGTTGAAGTTGAGACTGGTGTTTTCTGGGTACTATTTAATGAAGCTGCCAGTTGAGGACTTGTGAGGCGTCTGTTTCTCAAACTAGACACACTAATGTACTTGTCCTCTTGCTCACTTGTGCACCGGGGTCTCCAACTCCTATTTTATTCTGGTTAGAGCCAATTTGAGCTGTTCTGTGAAGGGAGTAGCACACAGCATTTTACGAGATCTTCAGTTTCTTGACAATTTCTCGCATGGAATAGCCTTCATGTCTCTGAACAAGAATAGACTGACGAGTTTCAGAAGAAAATGCTTTGTTTCTGGCCATTTTAGCTTGTAATCGAACCCACAAATGCTGATGCTCCAGATACTAAACTAGTCTAAAGAAGGCCAGTTTAATTGCTTCTTTAATCAGCACAAAATTATAAACTTGGATTAGCTAACACAATGTGCCATTGGAACACAGGAGTGATGGTTGCTGATAATGGGCCTCTGTACCCCTATGTAGATATTCCATTAAAAAATCTGCTGTTTCCAGCTACAATAGTAATTTACAACATTAACAAGGTCTACACTGAAATTCTGATCAATTTGTTGTAATTTTAATGGACAAAAAAATGTCAGAGACCACTATGATGACACACCAAATGCGTTAAATGAATTACTTTTGTCTTCTTCTAATATTGCCTCTTAAAGGGAAAGTAATCCAAAAGTAATCAGATTAAGTTATTGTGTTTGGGTAATCCAAGTTATGTTACTGATTACAGTTTTGGACATAACTAGTAACTGTAATCAATTACATTTAGAAAGTAGCCCACCCAACCCTTCTCTCTATCCTCTCCCTCCCTCCCTCGCCTCTTCCTTCCTGCATCTCATAATATATAAACAATATATGCCATTTAGCTGAGGTTTTTCACAGGACCACGTATTGGTGGTCCTGTGAATCAAACCCACTATTCTGGAGTTATAAGCTCAATGCTCTATCAAATAATATAGAAAGGACATCAGGACAACTCTCCCTCTTTTCTTCCTTCTCTACCTCCCTCCCTCCCTCCCACCCTCCCTTCGTCCCATTAGTTTGCCCTCCGTGTTAGGGAGCTCCACACTACCTCTACCCCAGCCAACCCTGACCTTCTCTCCTGACTCTCCCTGGTGCCAATGATAATTCCATTTTACTTCGCCGGTGTGATCGGAATCATAATCACAGTGGCTTTGAAGTCGGGCATCAAACGAGATGGAAATCCGTCCATTATAGATCAATGTGAGAGGGCAAATGCACACAGACCCAGACAGCAGCAGCAACAACAAGAACACCAAGGGGGAGAGGAAGGGCGAGATAGAGAGGGAATAAGAGAAGAGAGGAAGAGGGAGAGGGAAGGCAGGTGGGAAAGGAAGGGAGGAAGAGGAGAGGAGGAAGAGAGAGAGATAATATTTGAGGGAGATGTTTGATCACTTGTCAGCTTGGACAAAAATTCTAACTTAAACAGGCGACATGGCAAACAAGAATTGAATCTCAAACCAGTAGGACTTTACCTTTGTCTGTATGAGTGTGTGTGTATGCACACGTGTGAGTGTGTGTGTGTGCACACGTGTGAGTGTGTGTGTGTGTGTGTCTGCACACGTGTGAGTGTGTGTCTATGCACACGTGTGAGTGTGTGTGCGTGCACACATGTGAGTGTGTGTGTGGTGTGAGTGTGTGCAGTATTTTAGGACCTCAGGGCTGCAGACTGCAATGTTAAGTGTTGATCTATTTCCTCCAGTCCAATAACAGAGGCATTATAAAGGCCTGCTTCACCAGCTGATCCCCAGAGCTGGCCTGGTCTGCCCAGCTCGTCTAGCCCAGAGAGGGTCACTGTGGCTGGGAGAGGGAACGTGCCCCAGCCTGCTGGATCTGGAGGTGGTGGTGGATATACAAATGATCAGGATATGGAGATTTCCCATCGGACGGCGTTCTGATTAGAAATATGTATAAATAAATAACTAGTTGTAATACAATTCCAGTCAAAAGGTTGGACACACCTACTCATTGCAGGGTTTTTCTTTGTTTTTACTAGTTTCTACATTGTAGAATGTAGAAAACTATAAAATAACACATATGGAATCATGTAGTAAACAAAAAAGTGTTAAACAAATAAAAATATATTTGAGATTTGAGATTCTTCAGAGTAGCCACCCTTTGCTTTGATGACAGCTTTGCACACTCTTGGCATTCTCTCAACCATCTTCATGGGGAAGTTACCTGGAATGCATTTCAATTAACAGGTGTGCCTTTTTAAAAGTTCATTTGTGGAATTTTTTTCCTTCTTAATGCATTTGAGCTAGTCAGTTGTGTTGTGAAAAGGTATGGGTGGTATACAGAATATAGCCCTATTTGGTAAAAGACCAAGAACAGCTCAAATATGGCAAGAACAGCTCAAATAAGCAAAGAGAAATGACAGTCCATCATTACTTTAAGACATGAACGTTAGTCAATACGGAACATTTCAAGAACTTTGAAAGTTTCTTCAAGTGCAGTCGCTAAAACCATCAAGCACTATGATGAAACTGGCTCTCATGAGGACCGCCACAGGAAAGCAAGACCCAGACTTACCTCTGCTGCAGAGAATAAGTTCATAAGAGTTACCAGCCTCAGAAATTGCAGCCAAAATAAATGCTTCACAGAGTTCAAATGACAGACACATCTCAACATCAACTGTTCATAGGAGACTGTGTGAATGAGGTCTTCATGGTTGAATTACTGCAAAGAAACCACTACTAAAGCACAGCAGTAAGAAGAAGACTTGCTTGGGCCAAGAAACACGAGCAACAGACATTAGACCGGTGGAAATCTGTCCTTTGGTCTGATGAGTCCAAATTTGAGATTTTTGGTTCCAATGGCCGTGTCTTTGTGAGACGCAGAGTAGGTGAACGGATGATCTCCGCATGTGTGGTTCCCACTGTGAAGCATGGAGGAGGTGGGATGGTGTGGGGTGCTTTGCTGGTGACACTGTCTGTGATTTATTTAACCAGCATGGCTACCACAGCATTCTGCACTGATATGCCATCCCATCTGGTTTGCACATAGTGGGACTGTCATTTGTTTTTCAAAAGGACAATGACACAACACACCTCCAGGCTGTGTAAGGGCTATTTGACCAACAAAGAGAGTGATGGAGTGCTGCATCAGATGACCTGGCCTCCACAATCACCCGACCTCAACCCAATTGAGATGGTTTAGGATGAGTTGGACCGCAGAGTGAAGGAAAAGCAGCCAACATGTGCTCAGCATATGTGGGAACTCCTTCAAAACTGTTGGAAAAGCATTCCAGGTGAAGCTGGTTGAGAGAATGCCAAGAGGGGGGGGTGTAGGTGTGTATGGGGGAGGGGTTGAGTGTGTGTGAGAGAGAGAGAGAGAGAGAGAGAGAGAGAGAGAGAGAGGCAGTAACACAGTAAATGGACATGACATGCATGGTAAATGGTGTGTTTCTTCTCCATCCCTGCTTTCTGTTTCTTTAAAGATGTCCGCTCAAAGAGGGGCACCTCTCTCTCATCTTCTCTTTTGAAGAGATTGAGAAGAAAAGAGGTGGAGAGCAGGGTAAGGAGGGGAATTGAGTTGGAGGGAGGGAGGGAAGAAGGAGTGTAAGAAGAAAAACAAAGAGAGAGAATAATAGAGAGAGACCTGGGTCCCCCTGCATCAGTGAATTAAGCAGCTGATTATGCCTGCATACCAAACCAAAGGCTATTATACTGAACATCCATCATAAATACAACCTGTCGCTCACGGCAACGCTGATGGATAGAACACAACAGGCTGCAGAGGGAAGGGATCCCTGGGTCTCCCTCCATCTCTCCATCTCTCCCCCATCCCTCCATCTCACTCACATCTCACTTATTTTCCTTCTCCTATGTACCCTTCCTCCTCAAACATCATTATCATCCCTCTCGTTCCCTCTCTCCCTCTCTCCCTCTCCCAGACTCCTTCTTCCTCTCGTTCCCTCTCTCCCTCTCCCAGGGTCCTTCTCCCTTTCGTTCTCTCTCTCCCTCTCCCAGACTCCTTCTCCCTCTCGTTCCCTCTCTCCCTCTCCCAGACTCCTTCTCCCTCTCCTTCCCTCTCTCCCTCTCCCAGACTCCTTCTACCTCTCCTTCCCCTCTCTCAGACTCCTTCTCCCTCTCCTTCCCTCTCTCCCTCTCCCAGACTCCTTCTACCTCTCCTTCCCTCTCTCAGACTCCTTCTCCCTCTCCTTCCCTCTCTCCCTCTCCCAGACTCCTTCTCCCTCTCCTTCCCTCTCTCCCTCTCACAGACTCCTTCTCCCTCTCCTTCCCTCTCTCCCTCTCACAGACTCCTTCTCCCTCTCTCCCTCTCACAGACTCCTTCTCCCTCTCCTTCCCTCTCTCCCTCTCACAGACTCCTTCTCCCTCTCTCTCTCTCACAGACTCCTTCTCCCTCTCCTTCCCTCTCTCCCTCTCACAGACTCCTTCTCCCTCTCCTTCCCTCTCTCCCTCTCACAGACTCCTCTCTTCTCCCTCTGACTCCTTCTCCTCTCCTCCCTCTCTACAGACTCCTTCTCCCTCTCTCCCTCTCTCCCTCTCACAGACTCCTTCTCCCTCTCCTTCCCTCTCTCCCTCTCACAGACTCCTTCTCCCTCTCCTTCCCTCTCTCCCTCTCACAGACTCCTTCTCCC
>NW_027002033.1:0-6790 GCF_036934945.1 Oncorhynchus masou masou
CTGGGGCACTATGAAGAACAGGAGGTTCTAGAGTTAACAAGTCACATTTAATACATCTCCATGTGCCTGGAACTGAGGTCATAGCTGGGGCACTATGAAGAACAGGAGGCTCTAGAGTTAACAAGTCACGTTTAATACATCTATGTGTCTGGAACTGAGGTCATAGCTGGGGCACTATGAAGAACAGGAGGTTCTAGAGTTAACAAGTCACATTTAATACATCTATGTGTCTGGAACTGAGGTCATAGCTGGGGCACTATGAAGAACAGGAGGTTCTAGAGTTAACAAGTCACATTTAATACATCTATGTGTCTGGAACTGAGGTCATAGCTGGGGCACTATGAAGAACAGGAGGTTCTAGAGTTAACAAGTCACATTTAATACATCTATGTGTCTGGAACTGAGGTCATAGCTGGGGCACTATGAAGAACAGGAGGTTCTAGAGTTAACAAGTCACATTTAATACATCTATGTGTCTGGAACTGAGGTCATAGCTGGGGCACTATGAAGAACAGGAGGTTCTAGAGTTAACAAGTCACATTTAATACATCTATGTGTCTGGAACTGAGGTCATAGCTGGGGCACTATGAAGAACAGGAGGTTCTAGAGTTAACAAGTCACATTTAATACATCTATGTGTCTGGAACTGAGGTCATAGCTGGGGCACTATGAAGAACAGGAGGTTCTAGAGTTAACAAGTCACATTTAATACATCTATGTGTCTGGAACTGAGGTCATAGCTGGGGCACTATGAAGAACAGGAGGTTCTAGAGTTAACAAGTCACATTTAATACATCTATGTGTCTGGAACTGAGGTCATAGCTGGGGCACTATGAAGAACAGGAGGTTCTAGAGTTAACAAGTCACATTTAATACATCTATGTGTCTGGAACTGAGGTCATAGCTGGGGCACTATGAAGAACAGGAGGTTCTAGAGTTAACAAGTCACATTTAATACATCTATGTGTCTGGAACTGAGGTCATAGCTGGGGCACTATGAAGAACAGGAGGTTCTAGAGTTAACAAGTCACATTTAATACATCTATGTGTCTGGAACTGAGGTCATAGCTGGGGCACTATGAAGAACAGGAGGTTCTAGAGTTAACAAGTCACATTTAATACATCTATGTGTCTGGAACTGAGGTCATAGCTGGGGCACTATGAAGAACAGGAGGTTCTAGAGTTAACAAGTCACATTTAATACATCTATGTGTCTGGAACTGAGGTCATAGCTGGGGCACTATGAAGAACAGGAGGTTCTAGAGTTAACAAGTCACATTTAATACATCTATGTGTCTGGAACTGAGGTCATAGCTGGGGCACTATGAAGAACAGGAGGTTCTAGAGTTAACAAGTCACATTTAATACATCTATGTGTCTGGAACTGAGGTCATAGCTGGGGCACTATGAAGAACAGGAGGTTCTAGAGTTAACAAGTCACATTTAATACATCTATGTGTCTGGAACTGAGGTCATAGCTGGGGCACTATGAAGAACAGGAGGTTCTAGAGTTAACAAGTCACATTTAATACATCTATGTGTCTGGAACTGAGGTCATAGCTGGGGCACTATGAAGAACAGGAGGTTCTAGAGTTAACAAGTCACATTTAATACATCTATGTGTCTGGAACTGAGGTCATAGCTGGGGCACTATGAAGAACAGGAGGTTCTAGAGTTAACAAGTCACATTTAATACATCTATGTGTCTGGAACTGAGGTCATAGCTGGGGCACTATGAAGAACAGGAGGTTCTAGAGTTAACAAGTCACATTTAATACATCTATGTGTCTGGAAACTGAGGTCATAGCTGGGGCACTATGAAGAACAGCAGGTTCTAGAGTTAACAAGTCACATTTGCATTACATCTATGTGTCTGGAACTGAGGTCATAGCTGGGGCACTATGAAGAACAGGAGGTTCTAGAGTTAACATGTCACATTTAATACATCTATGTGTCTGGAACTGAGGTCATAGCTGGGGCACTATGAAGAACAGGAGGTTCTAGAGTTAACAAGTCACATTTAATACATCTATGTGTCTGGAACTGGAGGTCATAGCTGGGGCACTATGAAGAACAGGAGGTTCTAGGAGTTAACAAGTCACATTTAATACATCTATGTGTCTGGAACTGAGGTCATAGCTGGGTCACTATGAAGAACAGGAGGTTCTAGGAGTTAACAAGTCACATTTATTACATCTATGTGTCTGGAACTGAGGTCATAGCTGGGTCACTATGAAGAACAGGAGGTTCTAGAGTTAACAAGTCACATTTATTACATCTATGTGTCTGGAACTGAGGTCATAGCTGGGGCACTATGAAGAACAGGAGGTTCTAGAGTTAACAAGTCACATTTAATACATCTATGTGTCTGGAACTGGAGGTCATAGCTGGGGCACTATGAAGAACAGGAGGTTCTAGAGTTAACAAGTCACATTTAATACATCTATAAAAGTCCTAGAACTGAGGTCATAGCTGGGGCACTATGAAGAACAGGAGGTTCTAGGAGTTAATTGGGTCACATTTAATACATCTATGTGTCTGAACTGAGGTCATAGTGGGGTACTCATGAAGAACAGGAGGTTCTAGAGTTAACAAGTCACATTTAATACATCTATGTGTCTGAACTGAGGTCATAGCTGGGGCACTATGAAGAAGCAGGAGTGTTCTAGAGTTAATGTCACATTTAATACATCTATGTGTCTGGAACTGAGGTCATAGCTGGGGCACTATGAAGAACAGGAGGTTCTAGAGTTAACAAGTCACATTTAATACATCTATGTGTCTGGAACTGAGGTCATAGCTGGGTCACTATGAAGAACAGGAGGTTCTAGAGTTAACAAGTCACATTTAATACATCTATGTGTCTGGAACTTGAGGTCATAGCTGGGGCACTATGAAGAACAGGAGGTTCTAGAGTTAACAAGTCACATTTAATACATCTATGTGTCTGGAACTGAGGTCATAGCTGGGGCACTATGAAGAACAGGAGGTTCTAGAGTTAACAAGTCACATGGTTATTGAGGTTATTGTGATGAATACTAATGTTATGTTTTCCTTTCACCTATTACATTGCTATAACGTTTGATATTCATGACTTCTATAAAAGTTGACATGTGTGCCATCAGTCACTTGCTACTTCCATACCTAAATATAGGTATCAGTTGTGAATTACTTGTATTTGTCTATTAGCTTCTAAGTCGCAGCTATGAGGTGCTATAACTTGTCATAACCCCCATATGACCCCCCTGTGACTCACCGTGCCAGGGCGGGGGTAGGGCACCCTCCCCTGGAAGGGTACCCACTGGTAGGTGGGCCCATCTCGGTGGGCATAGGGACCCAGGAAGACCCTCCGGATTGTCTGCCATGTTGTACATACACACTGCTGAGCCTTTTGAATATGTTACTGTAGAGGGGGAGTAGGGAGGCAGGGAGAGAGGATGAGAAGAGAGGTAGAGGGAGAGAGGGAGAGGGAGAGAGGGAGAGGGAGAGGGAGAGAGAGAGGGAGAGGGAGAGAGGGAGGGAGGGAGAGGGAGAGAGGGAGAGGATGAGAAGAGAGGTAGAGGGAGAGAGGGAGAGGGAGAGAGGGAGAGGGAGAGAGAGAGGGAGAGGGAGAGAGGGAGAGAGAGGGAGAGAGGGAGAGGGAGAGGGAGAGAGGGAGAGAGAGGGAGAGAGAGAGGAGGGGGGAGACTGTGAGACCCATAACCATCACAACATAAGACAATAACAATATCCAGGTCTGATATTATAGCTGTAGAAGAGGACAGAATCAAAGCTCACCCTGACATACAACAGACAGACCAAGAAGAATGTTGTCATAATTTAATGGAGAGGATGTTGGTTAGAAACATGGCTGTGATAGAATCCAGCTTCCAGAGAATGGACAGGAATTTAGGCCGGTTCCCAACGAGCGAGACCGTAATTCAGCCCTAATGGAACACAGTTGGAGGGAATGATGGGAATGCTGTGTTGCAGTATTCCACCACTGTAGGTTTTCCAATGGACAATTCCATCATTTGTTCCAAGTGCTAAAGTGTATCTGTGTGAATCGTAGGGTTGGACAGAATCATTTACAAGAAATGATTCAAGACCATAAAAATTCCTCTAGAATGAATTTAAACAAATCCATGTACTGCAATAAAATACAAAACAATACATTTAATTGACTAGAGGCACAGTGATTATTTATGGACATGCAGTAGTGTATTGGTCCATCTGAGACTATGCCCTATTCCCCTGTGGCTTGGGTAAAGTAGTGCACTGCGCTATACAGAGAATAGTATCACTTGAGATTACAGCTGGGCGATGTGGAAAACCATCCATTTCACCATACATTTCCTGAATTGATGCAATAATGATAAATAGAACGTTACGTTTATAACAGCAGTGTTCAACCTTTTAATATTACAACAATAAAAAAGTGGAGAACCTATTTTTGCAACAAGGCCTATTGGGCAGTGACACTGGAGTATCTGGACGTGGCCTTGGAAAAGCAGCTGCGATTCGACGACCAGTGTGGCGAGCGGCTCTGGCTGTTCAGAAGCTTTCTTGACATGGACATAATGCTTACTATCACATGGCTAACCTTTGTTTTACCAGCTAAACAGCTGCTCTTAGTGAAAATCTTTCTAAAACAGAAAACGGACACAATTCAATGGATATTAATCAACAAAGAGGTAAGAATATGTAAGTTAAAAGAATATGTTGAAGGCCTCGCTGCTCACTTTTGTGTCTGTGTCTGCAGGTATACCTCCCTCACCTCTTCTATGAATATCCCATAGGCCTCTACATTATGGACAAGATATGTGTATGAAAACCATTATCAAAACAGCTTTTTTCATTCACATTTACCACAAAACTAAGGTATGAATACTGTCGTGTGCATGTTTTGTTGATCATCTGTATAATGACTATTTTTGGGATTCACAGACTTCACCCTCCTCCCTACAGGGAACCTGTTAGATCACCATGCACTGCAAAATCATTCTGGCTATGGATACGGAGAACATCACCACATTAACATCAACACGCCAGAGGATATACCCATTAGACTTGGGGCTCTGCTGGGAGGTTACCTCATATTTAGATTTGTTCATTCTGCTTTGCTACTAAAATCATAATAAACACTGACAACTGCAATATGATGTTATTGTTCTTATTGTTATGCATATTGTTATTATTATTAATAATAATACACTATCAATAATAATAATAGGGAGGGAGTTAGTTCAAAAATGTACCCCAAAAGGTTCTTCAAAAGGTTATTTGAAGAACCCTTTTAAAGGGGTTCCTGACAGTTTCAATTTGAAGAACCCCTAAAGGATACTCCAGGAACCTTTTACAGCGCAAACTGATCTGGGACCTTGGCTATAAAGCACTAACTGGTCTGGGATCTTGGCTATAAAGCATTAACTGGTCTTTGACCTTGGCTATAAAGCACAACCTGGTCTGGGACCTTTTCCTATAAGGCACAAACTGGTCTGGGACCTTTTGCTATAAGGCACAAACTGGTCTGGGACCTTTTGCTATAAGGCACAAACTGATCTGGGACCTTTTGCTATAAGGCACAAACTGGTCTGGGACCTTTTGCTATAAGGCACAAACTGGTCTGGGACCTTTTGCTATAAGGCACAAACTGATCTGGGACCTTTTGCTATAAGGCACAAACTGATCTGGGACCTTTTGCTATAAATCACAAACTGATCTGGGACCTTAGCTATACAGTACAAATTGATCTGGGACCAGGCTAGCATATTGTGACAATGACTATAGGAGTTGGCTATACAGCACAAACTGATCTGGAACCAGGCTAGCAGTGATGTGGGTGGCATAGGAGCATCTGTCCACCCAGAACCCCAGATATCAGTAAACCATTAAAGATTAATGGAGGAGCTTTTGTAAAATGTTAATTAGGGAGAAATGTAATTAACCGCTGGGCATACACAAACACTCTAATCCCTGACACGCCTGAAAATGTTGGACAGACACTAGTGCATATTGAATACACACACACACACACCACTGGTATCAGTACCATCGATCTATCAGCAGCAGCCTATGGGCCTCATTAAGTGGAATATTAAAAGCCAGTCCCCTGAATCCCCGGCTCTATTCATCTCTGAAACAGGCCACTTACAAAAACAATTAAACCAGTCTAATTCCTCAAAGCCTGTAATTGAATTTTCAAGTGCTGTGTTACACTGCATGCATTAGAGATGGTGGGGAGGAACAGACCTGCACAGTGATTGGTTAAACAAAATGATGAGCCTGTTTTGTTTGTTAACGAGCTTGGCCTCTCCCTCTCTCTCCCTCCCCACTCTCTCTCTCTCTCCCCCTCTCTCCACTCACATCTCCTCTCCACCCCCCCTCTCTCTCTTCTCATTTTCTCTGCACTCATTCTTATTATTAGGTCTGTGATTAATGATGAAGTGTTTGTCCTAATCGTGCGGTGGCGGCTCCAGACAATGCCGCTCGAACATGGCACGCCGAACGCTGCCAGCCGCCTAATCCATCATCTGAAGAAGCCCCCCTCGCCAACATTGTTTTTCGCCTCAAGCCGCTTTTAACTCGCCAACAGTGTGTACAGTACAATAGAACCACGGCTCTGGAGGCTACCCCTGTCGAGGTTTGAGCGTCGGCCAGGGAGAGAGAGACGTTCCCTGGGGAGCGAGGATTGTGTCCCCCCTCCCCCACCCCACTACCTCTCCACCACTTAATCAGATTTAGCTCCTGAGGTTCCACAGAGTTCTACAATGAAAGGGGACAGGTAGCAGAGAATGGGGAATAGGCTGAA
>NW_027002034.1:0-6789 GCF_036934945.1 Oncorhynchus masou masou
GAAGCACCTTCAGGTAATCCTTCACAAGAAAGGTCAGTATGTAATAGTGGCGAGGACAGCACCTTCAGGTAATCCTTCACAAGAAAGGTCAGTATGTAATACTGGTGAGGAAGCACCTTCAGGTAATCCTTCACAAGAAAGGTCAGTATGTAATAGTGGTGAGGACAGCACCTTCAGGTAATCCTTCACAAGAAAGGTCAGTATGTAATAGTGGTGAGGAAAGCACCTTCAGGTAATCCTTCACAAGAAAGGTCAGTATGTAATAGTGGTGAGGACAGCACCTTCAGGTAATCCTTCACAAGAAAGGTCAGTATGTAATACTGGTGAGGACAGCACCTTCATTCAGGTAATCCTTCACAAGAAAGGTCAGTATGTAATACTGGTGAGGACAGCACCTTCAGGTAATCCTTCACAAGAAAGGTCTAGACAGACACCCTGGTAACTGCCTTTGAATTCCCCTCTGATGAATGCTGGACATTTTCCCTTCATTGACAGGGTAGGGTTTTTGTGTCAGTCATTTCCATGCAGGCCTAGGCTCGTTGCTAGGCATCTGGATGTCCAGGTAAGATACCCTAGCTTCACGATGAAGTAGTTTAACTTCACTCCATGACGTAGGGGATCCGTCTCTTTCCATCAGTGACTGCTATAGAACTTAGACCTGTAGCTGCTGTATCTGTGTGAGCTGTGCTGCTGCCTGTCATGCTGTCTCCCATCACAGTGGCCTTGGTTTACACAGACAAGCCATGTCGGAAAATAAGAGTGCTGTGCTTTTATTATCTGTTTAAAACTCAGCATGAGTCACACCTCCACTTTCTACTTGTCTTCCTAAGTCCCACCACATCGGTCATGTTCTGGTGCTCCAGCAGCATGGAAGAGGGCTGTGTCCTGGAAACCATGTCAATATTTACACTCTTAATACCCTTTATATGAAAAGCCAGTCCCTTGAAAGGCATTTGATGTGGGGTTCGGCTGGTTGAGACTTGTTTTATGTCATCATATAAATTAGGGAGCACAGCTGCCAGAAGGGGGGGTGTGTGTGTGTGTGTGTGTGTGTGTGTGTGTGTGTGTGTGTGTGTGTGTGTGTGTGTGTGTGTGTGTGTGTGTGTGTGTGTGTGTGTGTGTGTGTGTGTGTGTGTGTGTGTGTGTGTGTGTGTGTGTGTGTGTGTGTGCACACAATACTAAGGCAGGCTCTTTCTCCAACATGCCAGCTGAATGAAAACAATGGACCTCAGATACAGAACCAGTCATAACAAACATGCTTAAGTGTGTATTTGTATTTAATAATGGTACCACTGTCATATACCCTTACATAGTACCACTGTCATATACCCTTACATAGTACCACTGTAATATACCCTTACATGGTACCACTGTAATATACCCTTACATGGTACCCCTGTCATATACCCTTACATGGTACCACTGTCATATACCCTTACATGGTACCACTGTCATATACCCTTACATAGTACCACTGTAATATACCCTTACATGGTACCACTGTAATATACCCTTACATGGTACCCCTGTCATATACCCTTACATGGTACCACTGTCATATACCCTCACATGGTACCACTGTCATATACCCCTTACATGGTACCACTGTCATAACCCTTACATACTGTATACCTACATGGTACCACTGTCATATACCCTTACATGGTACCACTGTCATACCCTTACATGGTACCACTGTCATATACCCTTACATGGTACCACTGTCATATACCCTTACATGGTACCACTGTCATATACCCTTACATGGTACCACTGTCATATACCCTTACATGGTACCACTGTCATATACCCTTACATGGTACCCCTGTCATATACCTTACATGGCACCACTGTCATATACCCTTACATGGTACCACTGTCATATACCCTTACATGGTACCACTGTCATATACCCTTACATGGTACCCCTGTCATATACCTTACATGGTACCACTGTCATATACCCTGACATGGTACCACTGTCATATACCCTTACATGGGACCACTGTCATATACCCTTACATGGTACCACTGTCATATACTTACATGGTACCACTGTATATACCCCTTACATGGTACCACTGTCATATACCCTTACATGGTACCACTGTCATATACCCTTACATGGTACCACTGTCATATACCCTTACATCACTGTCATATACCCTTACATGGTACCACTGTCATATACCCTTACATGGTACCACTGTAATATACCCTTACATGGTACCACTATCATATACCCTTACATGGTACCACTGTCATATACCCTTCACTGTCATGGTACATCACTGTAATATACCTTACATGGTACCACTGTCATATAACCTTACATGGTACCACTGTCATATACCCTTACATGGTACCACTGTAATATACCCTTACATGGTACCACTGTCATATACCCTTACATGGTACCACTGTAATATACCCTTACATGGTACCACTGTCATATACCCTTACATGGTACCACTGTCATATACCCTTAATATATACCCTTACATGGTACCACTGTCATATACATCACCATTTACATGGTACCACTGTCATATACCCTTACATGGTACCACTGTCATATACCCTTACATGGTACCACTGTCATATACCCTTACATGGTACCACTGTCATATACCCTTACATGGTACCACTGTCATATACCTTACATGGTACCACTGTCATATACCCTTACATGGTACCACTGTCATATACCCTTACATCATGGTACCACTGTCATATACCCTTACATGGTACCACTGTCATATACCCTTACATGGTACCACTGTCATATACCCTTACACCACTGTCATATACCCTTACCACTGTCATATACCCTTACATGGTACCACTGTCATATACCCTTACATGTCACCATGTTACCACTGTCATATACCCTTACATGGTACCACTGTCATATACCCTTACATCACTGTAATATACCCTTACATGGTACCACTGTAATATACCATTACATGGTACCACTGTCATATACCCTTACATGGTACCACTGTCATTTACCCTTACATGGTACCACTGTCATATACCCTTACATCACTGTCATATACCCTTACATGGTACCACTGTCATATACCCTTACATGGCACCACTGTCATATACCCTTACATGGCACCACTGTCATATACCCTTACATGGTACCACTGTCATATACCCTTACATGGTACCACTGACATATACCCTTACATGGTACCACTGTCATATACCCTTACATGGTACCACTGTCATATACCCTTACATCACTGTCATATACCCTTACATGGTACCACTGTCATATACCCTTACATGGCACCACTGTCATATACCCTTACATGGTACCACTGTCATATACCCGTACATGGTACCACTGTCATATACCCTTACATCACTGTCATATACCCTTACACCACTGTCATATACCCTTACATCACTGTCATATACCCTTACATGGTACCACTGTCATATACCCTTACATGTTACCACTGTCATATACCCTTACATGGTACCACTGTCATATACCCTTACATCACTGTAATATACCCTTACATGGTACCACTGTAATATACCATTACATGGTACCACTGTCATATACCCTTACATGGTACCACTGTCATTTACCCTTACATGGTACCACTGTCATATACCCTTACATCACTGTCATATACCCTTACATGGTACCACTGTCATATACCCTTACATGGCACCACTGTCATATACCCTTACATGGCACCACTGTCATATACCCTTACATGGTACCACTGTCATATACCCTTACATGGTACCCCTGACATATACCCTTACATGGTACCACTGTCATATACCCTTACATGGTACCACTGTCATATACCCTTACATGGCACCACTGTCATATACCCTTACATGGTACCACTGTCATATACCCTTACATGGTACCACTGTCATATACCCTTACATGGTACCCCTGACATATACCCTTACATGGTACCACTGTCATATACCCTTACATGGTACCACTGTCATATACCCTTACATCACTGTAATATACCCTTACATGGTACCACTGTCATATACCCTTACATGGTACCACTGTCATATACCCTTACATGGTACCACTGTCATATACCCTTACATCACTGTAATATACCCTTACATGGTACCCCTGTCATATACCCTTACATCACTGTCATATACCCTTACATGGTACCCCTGTCATATACCCTTACATCACTGTCATATACCCTTACATGGTACCCCTGTCATATACCCTTACATCACTGTCATATACCCTTACATGGTACCCCTGTCATATACCCTTACATGGTACCACTGTAGTGTATTTAGCTGCTGCTTGGAAGTCAGTTGTAAAGACAGCTCTGTGGTATTGTCCTGCAGATATGACTCCAGCTAGTCTCACTGTGAGAGGAGAACTCTGAGGGGACGGTATTATTAAGTCCCATGGAAAAGAGGGCTGTCCAAACCAAACCCTCTGATCCTGAGCCGTTCTCTCTGCTCTGCACTGTGCTGACCTGGCTGCTTGACCACGTCTTGCCAGATCGGCAGGCTTGGCACTAGCGCTGCTTTAACCTCACCAGTAACCGAGACCATCTTCTCCAGCCTCGATCTCGGCTCCACAGCGGAGGGCTTCAGTTCACCATCACCGAGACATCTACTCCACTCGTCACCGAGACATCTTCTCCAGCCTCGATCTCGGCTCCACAGCAGAGGGCTTCAGTTCACCGTCACCGAGACATCTTCTCCAGCCTCGATCTCGGCTCCACAGCGGAGGGCTTCAATTCACCGTCACCGAGACATCTTCTCCAGCCTCGATCTCGGCTCCACAGCGGAGGGCTTCAATTCAACGTCCAATCTTTTAACAAGCCAACCGCCCACCCACCCGCCTGCCTGCGCATTTATTGGACAGATGCCAAATGCAACCCGCTGCCTGAGTAGCCCAGTAGAGTAAGAGGGAAGGCATGAGGGGGAGGCAGCTGATCTGGACTGAACAGACTGAGTCCCCCATTCTGTTCTCTTGTGAAGACTTTTATTGACTGAGTGCTGTTCCAGTTCTTGGTAATAGACCCTTGTTTCTGGGACTCTCTGCCTGGTTGTCTGTCTGGTCTCTGGGACTCTCTGCCTGGTTGTCTGTCTTGTCTCTGGGCCTCTGCCTGGTTGTCTGTCTGTCTTCTGGGCCTCTCTGCCTGGTTGTCTGTCTGGTCTCTGGGACTCTCTGCCTGGCTGTCTGTCTGGTCTCTGGGACTCTCTGCCTGGTTGTCTGTCTTGTCTCTGGGCCTCTCTGCCTGGTTGTTCGTCTGGTCTCTGGGACTCTCTGCCTGGCTGTCTGTCTGGTCCCTGGGACACTTGGTTCATGCATTACTGACGTCTCTCCTAATGGATTATCTAAGTGGATATGGTCTCCTGTTCCTCTAGCAGCACAAGAGGCAGCTCAACTCCCATTGTTGTAAGGTAACAGTCAGGGCTTGTCCTTTTCCTTATCTCCTTCTCTCCGTGACTCAGTGGACTGAATATGTCCTGTGAGGTCTGCCTTGAGCAAATGTGGAGGATGTAGTTGGCTGTGAAGGAATGGATGTGATTCAGGTCACAGTACAGTTTTACAGACTTATTCTGAGCATTGATGACATGGAACTCTAGCGAAGTGACGCTGGTGAGTAGTGAATATGTTTGGAGCGTCATTTAGCATGGCATTCAGTGTGCTCCCATTGTAATGCTGTTGAGTTATGGTCAGACTGTTTGATTTTGTTTTTAAAGGTAGTAGCTATTAGCTAGTCAACAGAAAGTAATACTTAATACAACGTTTTGTCAGCAACACTGTGAACACTTTTGTTATTAGAGGCAACAGGGCTTTGTTAATTTGCCTGTAACTTGTTAACAGACTGGTCAGGTTTGTGTTGTGTGTTCTGGAGAATGACCAGGACAAGTGGTCCCATCTTATTGTTCTTGTCTGATTTACTGCTGCCATCACACATGTTTTATTTATTTATTTAACCTTTATTTAACCAGGTTAAACACATTGAGGTTAAAACCCTATTTTGTGAGGGAGACCTGGCAAGAAGGCAAAACAGGGAAATAGCAGCGTGTCCATAAAACATCACAGAAACATACAGAATAAACACAAAAGACAAAGTGTCACAAGTTAAAGATACAATTGAAGATTAGAAAGAACTGCAGTTTTCACAAACAGTGTTGTCAATCAGAGTCTTAACAGGCAAAGACACTAACTCCTCTAACTTTACAATCTTCAGAAGCTGCATGTTCCAGGATGAAGGGGCATTATGGGAAATGATTGTTTTCCATCTCAGTTCTAGCCTTTAGGAACAGACAAGGACAGCAGCGACTGTGAATGAAGACTATATTGAGTGACTGATCTGGGCAGTAAAGAACAGAGATACAAAGGCAGCTATGGCAGCTAGGACTAATGCTGTTTCCACAGGTAGCCCTCCTCCCTGAGAGGAAAGGCAGAGACAGAGAGAGACAGAGAAAGGAGAGAGGGAGTGTGAGGGACAGAGAGAGACTGTGGGGTCATGGGACACAGTTTATTGCCTGTATTTAGGCTGGAGGACCCTACACTTCATATCTGTTCTTTGTTTAGTTGGGAGGAGACACTCCAGAGTTCTCAGCATCCAGAAGAATGTTAGGCGACAGAACGGAGGATAGAACACAGAACATTAGGGGTCTGAGTTGGCTGCTGGCTGAAAGGTAGCTGTCAGAACAGTACGGTAGAGTCGACCCACATCTCCTCTCAGCCAGTGTAAAAAGCTTCTATAAATGGCTTATTCCTCTAATGGCTATTGCAGGCCTGAG
>NW_027002035.1:0-6789 GCF_036934945.1 Oncorhynchus masou masou
CCTTACCCTGAATGTAGTTTATGGGCCAGGAGCTTGTAATCCATGGTTCCGTTTTCTTTAAAGGTGCAATATGTAACTTTGTGGGTGACCCGACAAAATTCACATAGAAATGCTTTCCGTTGTGAAGTTTCATTTTTTTTGCGTCTTTTACTTTCGGTTTTTTGTATGTGTAACCGATGTGAAATGGCTAGCTAGTTAGCGGTGGTGCGCGCTAATAGCGTTTCAACCGGTGACGTCACTCGCTCTGAGACCTGAAGTAGTTGTTCCCCTTGCTCTGCAAGTGCTGTGGCTTTTTGTGGAGGCGATGGGTAATGATGCTTCGTGAGTGTCAGTTGTCTGTGTGTGCACAGGGTCCCTAGTTCCGAGCCGGGTAGGGAGCAAGAGGACGGACTAAAAAAGTTAAACTGTTACATATGCTAGCGTCAATCAGTTGAAAATATAATATTTTTCGTTATGGAAAAGATATGTCACAGCAGTTTAGACACAGGTACAATGATTCTCTACACTACGTTTGCTTATCTAGTCACATAAACCGAAATCAGGCAAACTATTCTAATTTTACCAACCTGGAAATGGCGGAGCGATTTTTTGCACAGTGCACCTATTTTTCATATATTGTTTAGCCTTTTTCTCCCCAATTTTGTGGTGTCCAATTGGTAGTTAAAGTCTTGTCCCATCGCTGCAACTCCTGTACGGACTCTGGAGAGGCCAAGGTCGGAAGCCATGTTTCCTCCAAAACATGACCCTGCCAACACGCATTGTTTCTTGACACACTGCTCGCAACCGGAAGCCAGTCGTACCAATGTATCGGAGGAAACACCGTACAACTGGCAACCGTCTCAGGCATGCATGCGCCCTGGCCCACCACAGGAGTCACTAGGGGGCGATGGGACAAGGACATCTAGCTGGCCAAATCCCTAACCTGGACGATGCTGGGCCAATTGTGCGCCGCATAGTGAAGCCTTGAGCACTGCAATGCAGTGCCTTAGACATGAGCCACTCAGGAGCCCATGGTGCAGCTTTAGAGCCAATACAAACTTCAGCTAACTTTAGCCACCACAATCTAACAATCAATGGAAGTCATGGAGGCATGGGCATGGCCAATAGACTACTTTCAGGGTGAGGAACTATTTAAGATGGCTATTTTAAGAACAAACTACTACTTTAATTTGAAAAAATAAAAAGGAAGGAGATACTATTTAGCTACTTCGCAAATACTTAGCATGTTAGCTAACCCTTCCTCTAGTCTACAACCCTTTAACCTAACTCCTGACTCTAACCTTAACTCCTAACCTTACCCCTAACCACTAACCCTAACCACTAGCCTAGATATAGTTAGCCACTTATCTAACATTATCATTTGCCACCTAGCTAATGTTAGCCACATTACATTTGGATTTCATAACATATTACATATTGTACCAATTACAATTCGTAACATATCATATGAAATGGATGATGGGCAGCCACAAATGAATACATACCATACGAAATGTAACATCTCACACTAAATGAAGGGATACAGATTTACATTTACTATGTTATGTCTCCCTCTGAGTCCAGGTTGAAAACAATAACTGCCAATATTGTCAATCGGCGATGTCTCGTCTACATAACCTAAAATGTATAAATAAATAGCAACACAAGACAACAAGACATATAGAACTGTGAACTGTTAAAATATATCTAAAATAACTTACCTCAGTTATTCATTTTCATCACACACCTTGTACTCATCCGATAAGAAACCCTGCACAACCGCAGGTGGATCCCACATTTCTTTGAAGTGAGGGAGAACATATAGCAAACTTCTGTTTTCTGTCATCTTTTCAGAACAGGAAAAACAGTGGATGGATAAAGCATCTACAAATGTCAAGGTGGATAAACTCAATGCGAGAAATAAGTCACATCCTCCTTGGCTGAGCGTAGTGTGCCTGCACAAATTTAACTGATGGGACTAGTGACTTATCCTCAAAGTGGGCAAGCATCTTTGCCTCTGCTGTTGGCGACTGAAATACTGCAGCGTCTAGACTACTGAAAGCAATAACGCCAAGTATTGGGAATAAATAAAAGAGAGAGAGAGAGAGAGAGAGAGAGAGAGAGAAAGCGAGAGACGGAAGCGCGCGAGAGAGAGAGAGACAGACAGACAGAGAGAGAGAGAGAGAGAGAGAGACAGACAGACAGACAGACAGACAGACAGACAGAGAGGCAGACAGAAAGCGAGAGAGACAGAGAGACAGAGACAGACAGACAGACAGACAGCGAGAGAGACAGAGAGAGAGAGAGACAGAGAGAGAGAGAGACAGACAGACAGACAGACAGACAGACAGACAGACAGACAGAGACAGAAAGCGAGAGACAGAGAGACAGACACAGACAGACAGACAGACAGACAGACAGACAGACAGACAAAGATAGAGAGAGAGGATGGACGGACAGACACTCAGACAGAGAGAGTGACAGAAAGAGAGACGGAAAGCGCGAGAGAGAGAGAGAGACAGACAGACAGACAGAGGCAGACAGAAAGCGAGAGAGACAGAGAGAGAGAGAGATAGACAGACAGACAGACAGACAGACAGACAGATAGAGGCAGACAGACAGACAGAGAGACAGAGAGACAGACACAGACAGACAGACAGACAGACAGCGAGAGAGACAGAGAGAGAGAGACAGACAGACAGACAGAGGCAGACAGAGAGACAGACAGACAGACAGACAGAGACAGAAAGCGAGAGACAGACAGACAGACAGACAGAGAGAGAGAGAAAGAGAGAAAGAGAGAGAGAAAGAGAGAGAGAGAGAGGACGGACGGACAGACACTCAGACAGAGAGAGAGAGACAGAAAGAGAGAGACAGAAAGCGAGAGACGGAGAGAGAGACAGAGAGAGATAATATAGCTTGAAGAAACTCAAAGAATAAGGCATTGGCTTTCATAAAAATGTACATGATGTTCTCGAGACTGTGTGTGTGTATGTGTGTATGTGTGTGTGTGTGTGTGTGTGTGTGTGTGTGTCTTATTATGACTGTATGTCGTTTTCCTTTATTTTGCCAGTCACCTACTATCTTTGCAGTGAGAATATTTTCTGGCAGAGAGAGATGTGATAATGTGTGTGTGCCTACAACACTGCAAAACGAACCTGACCTACATGGGTATTCACTGAAGCTTTGAAAACCTGAGGGGACTGTTAATTGGTCAGCTCAATTCAATTCAGTTTCAATTTCATCAGACAAATTCCCCCCTGTAGACGTTGGTGATGAAAGTGCCTTGAATTTGATTTGGTCAGACATCTAACCTCAGAAATATTTCAGCATTTAGAGCTCCTAGTGAACAGACAGCCCCGTCCAGTGAACTCCCATACAGTTTCATCAGGAACATTATAGCTTGGTGTTTTCCTGAATTGAATGAGAGAGAGAGAGAGAGAGAGAGAGAGAGAGAGAGAGAGAGAGAGAGAGAGAGAGAGAGAGAGAGAGAGAGAGAGAGAGACAGAGACAGAGACAGAGACAGAGACAGAGACAGAGAGAGACAGACAGACAGACAGACAGAGACAGAAAGAGAGAGACAGACAGAAAGCGAGAGAGACAGACAATTGGATTAGGTGTTATGTGTACTTCTCCCCTATGTCTCAGTACAGGTCTCAGTACATGTTATTACGGGGACACTAATGGATTTTCAGGGTCATTATCGATTTTCTGGCCGCTGTAGTAATTAGTCACACTGACAGGTCCTGGGGATTGGGTACTAAGAGGTAGGAGGTGGGGGAGAGGCAGTTTGACAAGGACGTTTCTAAGTGACCCCAAACTTTTGAACGGTAGTGTACTTATTCCACATTTTGTTGTGTTACAGCCTGAATTCAAAATACATTTAAAAAAACAAAATCTCACCCATCTACACACAATTCCCCATATTGACAAAGTGAAAACATTTGTCGATTTTTTTGCAAATGTATTGAAAATGAAATTTTTGAAATATCTAATTTACATAGCAGTCAATACTTTGTAGGAGCACTTTTGGAGGCGTATGTGTGTATCAGCTTTTCTCCCTTACAGATTTTGGGCTTTGACTGTGTCACTGAAGGACATTCACATTTTTGTTCCAAAGCCATTTCAGCATTGCTTTGGCTGTGTCACTGAAGGACATTCACATTTTTGTTCCAAAGCCATTTCAGCATTGCTTTGGCTGTGTCACTGAATTACTTTCACATTTTTGTTCCAAAGCCATTTCAGCATTGCGTTGGCTGTGTCACTGAAGGACTTTCACATTTTTGTTCCAAACCCATTTCAGCATTGCTTTGGCTGTGTCACTGAAGGACTTTCACATTTTTGTTCCATAGCCATTTCAGCGTTGCTTTGGCTGTATGCTTGGGGTCATTGTCCTGTTGGAATGTAAAATCTTCGCACCAGTCTAAGGTTGTTTGCACTCTGAAGCAGGTTCTCATCAACGATTTGCCTGTATTTGGCTCCATTCATTGTTCCCTCTATCCTTACCAGTCTCCCAGTCCCTGCTGCTGAAAAGCATCCCCAAAGCATGATGCTGCCACCACCATGCTTCATGGTAGGGATGGTGTTAAACATGATGAGCTAAGCCTGGTTTTCTCCAGACATATCTCAGGCATATCTCTTTGCATTCAGGCCAAAGAGTTCAATTTCTGACTCATAAGACCACAGAATAGTCTCAGTCTTTCTTGTGAAAAAAGGCCTTTTTCTCAGGCGTGGATTCTTCCATCTGGCCACTTTCCCATAAAGCCCAGGGCTAAATTCATTGTTAGAACCTTCGAAGGAGTATTGTTCAATCTCCAAGCTATTTCCCAAAACCATTGTTAACGTTGCACTTGAAAACGCTGGTAATCTAACGGTTTGCTTCAGACCACTCGCAGAACAGCGAGGTGTGTCGTTAGATGCTTTTTTTTTGCCTTCCAATAATAATGGAATAATTTGAAAGTTTTAGGTAAGATTTGAATGAATAAAGCTGATCTGAGAGCAGCGTTCCCTTTCGATCCTATCAGTATCGTCATACGCCTCAACGTCACTCTTAGCGAACATTCTCTCAGGGAAACGTTTGTTACATCATCTGCCCGTTGTAGGAAAGATGCATCGTTAAAACCTAAATTCCATCGCTATCGAGAAACCGGGCCCAGATTGGTGAAGTACTGTAGAGACTGTTGTTCTTCTGGCAGGTTCTCGGGAGACCTACGGACAGTTCCTTGGACTTGATGGTACAGTTTCTGCTCTGAAATGCACTTCTTCTCCGATGAGGTTTAACGGTGGTTACCACAATAAATGTTGCACCTACTAGACTGGAGTATAAATCCCTCATACTTCGCTTGGGGGAAATAAATCAACAAATATCCTACCATTAATTCTACATAAACCTATATAGTCCTATCTACCATTAACTCTACCCCCACCACTATATAAACCTATCTACCATTACCTCTACCTCCACCACTATATAAACCTATCTAGTCCTATCTACCATTACCTCTACCACTATATAAACCTATCTAGTCCTATCTACCATTACCTCTACCTCCACCACTATATAAACCTATCTAGGTCCTGTCTACCATTACCTCTACCCCGCTATATAAACCTATCTAGTCCTACATACCATTAACTCTACCCCCACCACTATATAAACCTATCTTCCATTACCTCTACCCCACTATATAAACCTATCTAGTGCTACATACCATTACCTACCACTACCTCACCACTGTATAAACCTATCTAGTCCTACATACCATAACCTACCATTACCTCTACCCCACCACTGTATAAACATATCTAGTCATACCTACCATTACCTCAAGAGATGAACATACTTTGGTGCGAAAAGTGCAAATCAATCCCAGAACAGCAGCAAAGGACCTTGTGAAGATGCTGGAGGAAACAGGTACAAAAGTATCTATATCCACAGTTAAACAAGTCCTATATCGACATAACCTGAAAAGCCGTTCGGCAAGGAAGAAGCCACTGCTCCAAAACCGCCATAAAAAAGCCAGACTACAGTTTGCAACTGCACATGGGTACAAAGATCATATTTTTTAGAGAAATGTCCTCTGGTCTGATGAAACAAAAAATAGAACTGTTTGGCCATAATGATCATTGTTATGTTTGGAGGAAAAAGGGGAAGCTTGCAAGCCGAAGAACACCATCCCAACCGTGAAGCATGGGGGTGGCAGCATCATGTTGTGGGGGTGCTTTGCTGCAGGAGGGCCTGGTGCACTTCACAAAATAGATGGCTTCATGAGGTAGGAAAATTATGTGGATATATTGAAGCAACATGTCAAGACATCAGTCAGGAAGTTAAAGCTTGGTCGCAAATGGGTCTTCCAAATGGACAATAACCCCAAGCATACTTCCAAAGTTGTGGCAAAATGTTCTTAGACAAAGTCAAGATATTGGAGTAGCCATCACAAAGCCTTGACCTCAACCCCATAGAAAATTTGTGGGCAGATTTGAATAAAATGTGCGAGCAAGGAGGCCTACAAACCTGACTCAGTTACACCAGCTGTCAGGAGGAATGGGCCAAAATTCACCCAACTTATTGTGGGAAGGCTACCTGAAATATTTGACCCGAGTTAAACAATTTAAAGGCAATGCTACCAAATACTAATTGAGTGCATGTAAACTTTACCCACTGGGAAAGTGATGAAAGAAATAAAACGCTGAAATAAATAAATATTATTCTTACATTTCACATTCTTAAAATGTGTTGATCCTAACTGACCAAAATCAGGGAATTTTTACTCGGATTAAATGTCAGGAATTGTGAAAAACTGAGTTTAA
>NW_027002036.1:0-6788 GCF_036934945.1 Oncorhynchus masou masou
GATACATACATACTAACTGAAGTACATGCAGGCGATGCACTGTTGCTCTACCTGTTGTCCGCTGATTCATGTATGTTAAACTCCCTCAGTCTTCATAATTTACACATTCCTAAATTCACAATTTTGTTAGTTTAGCACCTGATCATCTAAACAGCTGATGATGAGATCGGCTAATGTTAGCTAGCTAGCAAGCACAATCTGATACATTAGTTTACCTTCTACATCGTGAATGTCCCCTTCTGTTATTTCCTTCGGCACCCGTACGTCTTAAACTGTCTATTTTCATATAGTTATATCAGACTTATAGCAAACAAACTGAATTTGCACCTTTACATTTTTATTTACCCAAATGTTATTTTCTATGACAACTTCCTGACCTGTCATCTAGATCTGATTCTGCTAGCGGCTATATCCAATATGGCCGCCAGCTGATTATGACCAAATCAAAAACAGAAATGTGTTTCGATATAACGTGTTATGATCTAGTTGAGTAAACATCCAGAAGATGAGTGCTGAGACTCTTTTAGCATATCTCTGCAAGGTTTGGTAAATACAGCCCCCAGGATATCAGAGGGAGGGTAAGAAACCATCTGCTGGCTCACCTATTGAGTGGTGTAGAGAGGCCGCCAAACTCTATGGCATGATTTCCTGCAAGGGGAGATACGAGTGGAGTTTAACCTCTACAGCAGGGAGGGTTTGTGGAAGTGGAACGCCAGGTATGTCATCACAACTACAGTATTGAATTCAGCTTGTTTTTATCTCCTTTAGTAAACAGTGGGCTGCCGCTAGGAAGAAGCGGTTTAATTCATTCATTAATTAACTTGTTGGCTGGTATCTGACTGGTAGTGTGACATTTACTACCCCTGTTTTTCCTGCAGGGTGTTGATTATGATGCATTCCCTATGTATCATAGGTACACAGTAGGCCATGTGGGATATAGTAGGCTATGTGGGTTACATTTGGCTATGTTGGTTACATTATGTTTTTGTCTGTTTTTTGATTTACAAAAAACAGCTATCGATATGCTGACCAATGAGAATAAAGTAATATTTACTGTTGCTGTGTCTCAACCAGCTTCCATGATAAAGGCTAAAAATGCTCAGGGCAATAGCTAGAACAGTAGCCGTGGCCTCCCGGGTGTTACTTTGGGGGTAAAGCCCTGCCTTGCCTCTATACGGGTTGATTCATGTGGTAGCTAGCAACCTAGTCACTCTGAGACACACCACAGGTCCCTGACCAATTACTATTCGGAAAAGTGCCTAGGGAATCATCTGGTACATTGCACAGAAAGTGACTTCCTGTGACTCCAAGGGTATGTCTCAGTGCCCTATACAGGGACAGGATACCATTTGGGACATAAACTGGGACACCTGTAGGTAATGGACAGTGACAGTGGTGGTGGTGGTGGCAGATGCCTCAGATCATGCCGAGGAGGGAGGTAGGGACGGAGAGAGGGAGGGAGGGCGGGATGGAGTGAGGGGAGGGGAGGGAGGGAGGGCGAGACAGAGGGATTGAGGTAGGGACAGAGAGAGGGAGGGAGGGCAGGATGGAGTGAGGGGAGAGGGAGGGAGGGCAAGACAGAGGGATTGAGGTAGGGACAAAGAGAGAGGAAGGGATCGATGGAGAGAGGGAGGGAGGCAGGATGGGAGGAGGGAGGGCGGGATGGGTGAGTGAGGGAGGGAGTGAGTGAGGGGAGGGAGGGAGGGAGGGAGGGAGGGAGGGAGGGAGGAGGGAGGGAGGGAGGGAGGGAGGGAGGGAGGGAGGGAGGGGAGGGAGGGAGGGAGGGAGGGAGGGAGGGAGGGAGGGAGGGCAAGACAGAGTGATTGAGGTAGGGACAAAGAGAGAGGAAGGGAGGGATGGAGAGAGGGAGGGAGGGCGGGATGGAGGGAGGGCGGGACAAAGAGAGAGGGAGGGAGGGCAGGATGGAGAGATGGAGGAAGGGCAGGATTTCTGATGATAACTTGGTCAAAGAGGAGCTTTCTCTCCTTCTCATGTCCTCTCTCCTCCAGCTTCTAGAAGACAGGTGGAGTAAAGAGGAGCTCCCAGAACCTCATTCAATCATCTTATTTCCCCTTTTATTATAGAACGAGGGATGGAAAGTTCACGTTTGTAGGGGATTCATATCAAATCAGGATCATAAAATTACCTTGCTAATGGTTGGAAGAAATGTAAAAAGTGATTGATTTAATATTTATAAGTAAAGTGAAGCTCTAACATGAATTTGAAATACATTTAGTATGTACGGGAAGGGGGATTGAACATGGCTGTGAATACTGTAAAAGGCTAGGTGGGAATGTTACAGGGATTCAACCTCAGATTACAGAGCAAATTCATGTCTTCATATCGTAACAACATTGGTGTTGTTTTTTTCTCCATGTGCACTTCATGGGTTAACCACGCTCACCCACTGAGGACCATTATCAATGGACAGACAGACAGACAGCTCATCTATCTTTTCTATTCGCTCCGGTCTCATCAGACACCATTATCAATGGACAGACAGACAGACAGCTCATCTATCTTTTCTATTCGCTCCGGTCTCATCAGACACCATTATCAATGGACAGACAGGCAGACAGCTCATCTATCTTTTTTATTCGCTCCGGTCTCATCAGACACCATTATCAATGGACAGACAGGCAGACAGCTCATCTATCTTTTCTATTCATCTCCCCATCAGTGACACCATTATCAATGGACAGACAGGCAGACAGCTCATCTATCTTTCTATTCGCTCCGGGTCTCATCAGACAATAATGCGGAAGGTACCGAATCATGATTGACTGACTTGTACGGTTTACCAATCAAACAAATATTAATATGGGCTATTACTGCACATTTCCATGTGGTTCCTATCACCCTCTTACCATAGTTTAAAAATATATATTATTTAACTAGGTAAGTCAGTTGGGTAACCTCTTGGAACTCCCATCCCGGATCCGGATAGTGACTAAAGCCTCAGGCTCATTAGCATAACGCAACGTTAACGATTTCTGAAAATCGCAAATAAAATGAAAATAATACGTCTGCTCTCAAGCTTAGCCTTTTCTTAACAACACTGTCATCTCAGATTTTCAAAATATGCTTTTGAACCATAGAAATTGACTAATTTGTGTAAGAGTATGCAAAGCTAGCATAGCATTTGAGTAGCATTTAGCATGCAACATTTTCACAAAAACCAGATAACCAAATAAATAAAATCATTTACCTTTGAAGAGCTTCGGATGTTTTTCAATGAGGAGACTCTCAGTTACATACCAAATGCGCAGTTTTTCCTGAAAGCGTCTGTGTGTAGGAGAAATCATTCCGTTTTCTACATTGCATCTGGCTACCGAAACGAACCGAAAATTCAGTCACCTACAACGTCAAACTTTTTCCGAATTAACTACATAATATCGGCCGAAACATGGCAAGCGTTGTTTGGAATCAATCCTCAAGGTGTTTTTTCACATATCTCTTCATTGATATATCGTTCGTGGAAGCTTGCTTTCCTCTGAATCCCATGGAAAAATACTGGCAGCTGACTTTGCGCACCAACCGGCGCAGGACACCGGGCGGACACCTTGTAAATGTGGTCTCTTATGGTCAATCTTCCAATGATCTGCCTACAAATACGTCACAATGCTGCAGACACCTTGGGGAAATGACAGAAAGGGTTGACTCTCCTCTCGCATTCACAGCCATATAAGGAGACAATGGAAAACAGAGCCTCCAAAATCCTGCTCATTTCCTGGATGCCGTCTCATCTTGGTTTGCCTGAAGCTCACATTCTAGGGCACGCACAGAAAATATCTTGGTAGTTCTGGACACGTCAGAGTGTTTTCTTTCGAAAGCTATCAATTATATGCATAGTCGAGCATCTTTTTGTGACAAAATATCTTGTTTAAAACGGGAATGTTTTTCATCCAAAAATGAAATAGAGCCCCCATAGCATCAAGAGGTTAAGAACAAATTCTTATTTACAATGACAGCCGACACTGGCCAAACTCTAACCCAGACAAAACTGGGCTAATTGTGCATCACCCTACGGGACTCCCAATCACAGCCAGTTGTGATACAGCCTGGAATTGAACCAGGGCCTGTAGTGATGCCTCTAGCACTGATGCCTCGGACCGCTGTGCCACTGTGGGAGCCCAATACCAACCACGTGGTAGGACAATGGGGCTCATACCAAAATGTTTCATCTGTTTCCAGCCATGTACGGGAGCTTACAAATACAAGTCAGGTTAATTAAACAATACCTGCTGTGGAAGGCAAATATGGAAATCTGTGTGCACGTGAGGGTGTGCGTGTGTGTTTGATGATCTTAGAGGGCAACCCGAATCAGATCCTAAACTGCTTACCCAACAATCTCTGAAAATTCTCCAAGGACTTTGCAAGTCGAAGATAATGTAGCACTAATGCAAATTCAATTGCATTCAATTCCCTTTTGAACAGCTTCAATGTTTCCAAAGTTGTCATGTAAGCTATGAGCTTTATCATATGTAATACCTTTTCGCATCGGTGCCTTTTATATAGCCATCATCTTTGTGGATTTGTCATAATCCATGCATAGAATGGCATCCATGAACCAATGCCATTGGGTTGTTTCAATTGGAAATAGCTTTTCAAGTTAATTACATGAGCAGAGAGTCTAAATATCCTTTTCATTATCAGATCAGTTTGGCAAATGCCTAAAGGAGTGAAAACTATGCAGAAATCGCTTTGCCATTTCCTTCACTGCAAATGTTATTTATTTATTTTAAATTGAAAATCCGAAACATACAATACACTTGCAGTGAAGCCGCTCAACAACTGCATCAGACCAGTCATCCAACAGACTCCCATTCAGAGCGACACACAGAAGCATCCAGGGTCAATGCCCTGCTCAAGGGCACGTTGACAGATCTCCTACCAGGCCAAAAAAACGGGACCCAGGCCTCCAAGGTTCCCCCACAGTTCCCCAATAGCTGTCCCTCAACCATTCGAGACCTCCCACAGTCCCCCCAACCCCCCAACCACAAGAGGAAAATATTTTTACAATTCATTCCATTCCCACCCCAAGACCCCCATGCATCAACAACCAAGAGAATGAACTAAAGAGAAAAGGAAAAAGACAGATTTTTTATTAATTTCAGTGTGTGACAAAACAAGCAAGTAAAGACATATGGAATTGTTTTAGATGGTCACACTATAGATCATTTAGCTATTTGATTTGGAATTTTAGGACCCCTATAAAAGGTATAAAAAAAGATATAGTAAAACATGATTTGATAAAATATTGAATTTGGCCTTTACTACGTATTGAATAATGAAACGTATTGAATGCCACATGAATAAACGGAAAAAAAAAGTCATAAAAGAAAGGTTTTGAAGAGTCTGTCTTATCTCTCTGAGATATAAGAAAGCTCAGGAAATATATACAGTATATTTTAACTCCTTTTTTGGGGTAGGCACAAAACTACCTTCCTACTTCCATTCATTTTTTAAAACCAGTTACCTTTGTTTGAGTCCTGTGACACTTGTGGGGGAAGTAGAGGTATCCGGTTACCTTCGTTTGAGTCCTGTGACACTTGTGGGGGTAGTAGAGGTATCCGGTTACCTTCGTTTGAGTCCTGTGACACTTGTGGGGACGAGAGGTGTCCTCGGTTACCTTCGTTTGAGTCCTGTGACACTTGTGGGGGTAGTAGAGGTATCCGGTTACCTTCGTTTGAGTCCTGTGACACTTGTGGGGGTAGTAGAGGTATCCGGTTACCTTCGTTTGAGTCCTGTGACACTTGTGGGGGACGTAGAGGTATCCGGTTACCTTCGTTTGAGTCCTGTGACACTTGTGGGGGTAGTAGAGGTATCCGGTTACCTTCGTTTGAGTCCTGTGACACTTGTGGGGGTAGTAGAGGTATCCGGTTACCTTTGTTTTTGAGTCCTGTGACACTTGTAGGGGTAGTAGAGAAAAACGGAGAACACCACCATCGTGTTCGTCACTTTAATAATAACGTGAGAATATTCTCTTTCCACAGTGGGGTCACTTTAATAAAAATGTGGGGGTCATAGAGCAAAACAGAGAACACCATCGTGTTTGTGAGAGTCTCCCCTTTCCATAATAGTTTGTAGGTCAAACCGTTACTGATGCTACAGACTTTGTGAGAAAACTGATTTTCGGGATGTCTCATGGTCTGACAAACCATGAGACTAGCTCTGCCACCTTTAACTGGAGATGTGGAAGTGCAACACTGGCGGATGTGGTGGATGGAGACGCATCCAATGCAAAACAGATATCTCTAGCTTAAACTGACACGGGTGCGTCAATCGACTCTAGGTGGTGTTAAATAACTTTGTGTGTATTATGATTAAAGTGTACTGTAGACTATTTGTTTTGTCTCTGCCACTAAATCAGGGGAAAATGTCATCATGAATCAATTAGTAAGATGGCGCCGGAGAAGAAGGCAGACGTTTTAACGTGCCCCCAGCCGATTGTGTTTTTTGTTCGTTTATTTGCGTTGTTCGAAACTTGTTTTTTTTAAACGTATTTTGTACATAATGTTGCCGCTACCGTCTCTTATGACCGAAAATCAGGACTGTGATTACTGACCGCGGACTAGCAGAGTCCTTTTTTCCCTTTCATGACTCTGACGAGCCCAACGCCGAGGAGCCCATGACTCTGACGAGCCCAACGCCGAGGAGCCCATGACTCTGACGAGCCCATGACTCTGACGAGCCCAACGCCGAGGAGCCCATGACTCTGACGAGCCCATGACTCTGACGAGCCCAACGCCGAGGAGCCCATGACTCTGACGAGCCCATGACTCTGA
>NW_027002037.1:0-6786 GCF_036934945.1 Oncorhynchus masou masou
AATGCACATATCACAGTACTTGCAGTGGAATTTCAAATTATAAGCCCGTCAGTTTGGGTCCTGGATGCTATGATTGGTTTAAGCAGCATTTCAGCCACTTGAGTATATCAGACAATATTCCATTTGTTTACTGTTCTATTTATGTTGGTAACCAGTTTAGAATAGCAATAAGGCACCTCGGGTTTGTGGTAGATGGCCAATATACCATGACTAAGGGCTGTATCCAGACACTCCCTTCCATTGAGCATTAAAACAGTCCTTACCATGGTATATTGGCCAATATACCGCCTTGACTTATTGCTTAAATATATAACCAGCACAAATGTGTGACACGTGCAATATAGGCTAATTGAAAGCTGCAGGAATTCGAGTAATTTGAGTAAGTGCCACTTGTGTGCATATATATTTTTAATTTGAGTCATTTAGCAGACGCTCTTGTCCAGAGCGACTTACAGTTAGTGCATTCATCTTAAGATACAGTTGAAGTCGGAAGTTTACATGCACCTTAGCCAAATACATTTAAACTCAGTTTTCACAATTCCAGACATTTAATCCTAGTAACAATTCCCTATCTTAGGTAAGTTAGAATCACCACTTTATTTTAAGAATGTGAAATGTCAGAATAATAGTTGAGAGAATGATTTATTTCAGCTTTTATTTATTTCATCACTTTCCCAGTGGGTCAGAAGTTTACATACACTCAACTAGTATTTGGTAGCAAGCTTCCTACAATAAGTTGGGTGAATTATGGCCCATTCCTCCTGTCAGAGCTGGTGTTACTGAGTCAGGTTTGTAGGCCTCCTTGCTTGCACATGCTTTTTCAGTTCTGCCCACAAATTTTCTATAGGATTGAGGTCAGGTCCTTTGTGACAGCCACTCCAATACTTTGACTTTGTTGTCCTAGCCATTTTGCCACAACTTTGGAAGTATGCTTGGGGTCATTGTCTATTTGGAAGACCCATTTGCGACCAAGCATTAACTTCCTGACTACGTCTTCAGATGTTCCTTCAATATACCGACATAATTTTCCTACCTCATGATGCCATCTATTTTGTGAAGTGCACCAGTCCCTCCTGCAGAAAAAGCACCCCCACAACATGATGCTGCCACTCCTGTGCTTCTACGGTTGGGATGGTGTTCTTCGGCTTGCAGGTCTCCCCCTTTTTCCTCCAAACATACCGGTGGTCATTATGACCAAATTGTTCTATTTTTGTTTCATCAGACCAGAGGATATTTCTCCAAAAAGTACGATCTTTGTTTCCTTGTGCATTTGCAAACTTGGTTCTTCCTTGCTGAGCGGCCTTTCAAGTTATGTCGATATAGAACTCGTTTTATTGTGGATATAGATATTTTTGTACCTGTTTCATCCAGCATCTTCACAAGGTCCTTTGCTGTTGTTCTGGGATTTATTTGCACTTTTCGCACTCATGTTCATCTGTAGGAGACAGAACGCGTCTCCTTTTTGAGCGGTATAGACGGCAGTGTGGTCCCACGGGGTTTATACTTGCGTACTATTGTTTGTACAGATGAATGTGGTACCTACAGGCGTTTGGAAATTGCTCCCAAGGATGAACCAGACTTGTGAAGGTCTACAATTGTTTTTCTGAGGACTTGGCTGATTTCTTTTGATTTTCCCATGATGTCAAGCAAAGAGGCACTGAGTTTGAAGGTAGGCCTTGAAATACATCCACAGGTACACTTCCAGTTGACTCAAATGATGTCAATTAGCCTATCAGAAACTTCTAAAGCCATGACATCATTTTCTGGAATTTTCCAAGCTGTTTAAAGGCATACTCAACTTAGTGTATGTAAACTCACTGAAATTGTCAGAGCGGCGTGCTCGGGTCTGGGATTAGGGTTTGAGAATAGCTTGACGGTTGGGAGGGGCAGTTCCTCTTGCTGCACCATACTTAAGGATGGGAAAACTCCAGGGCTGGATGGCATACCAGTGGAAGTATACAAAACTTTTTGGGGGTATACTCAAAGGACCATTATTGGCTTGTTTTAACCACTCCTATATAAATGGTAGATTATCAGACACACAACAAGAAGGTCTGATATCATTATTACTGAAACAGGACCCAAGTGGTATATATAAAGATACAGTCCATTTAAAAAATTGGAGACTTCTTACACTTCAGTGTTGTGATGCAAAAATCCTAGCAAAATGCTTGGCACACAGAATTAAAAAAGTATTGTCAGATATTATTCATCCTAATCAGACAGGGTTTTTACATGGACGATACATTGGAGATAATATAAGACAAGTACTGGAAACAATAGAACACTATGAAATATCGGGGACACCAGGCCTGGTTTTCATAGCTGATTTTCAAAAGGCTTTTGATAAAGTACGACTGGAGGTTTATATATAAATGCTTAGAATATTTCAATTTTGGGGAATCTCTTATAAAATGGGTTAAGGTTATGTATAGTAACCCAAGGTGTAAAATAGTAAATAATGGCTAGAGGAGTAAAACAAGGTTGTCCACTATCGGCATATCTATTTATTATTGCCATCGAAATGTTAGCTGCAAAGATTAGATCAAACAATAATATTAAGGGATTAGAATTCTGTGGCTTAAAAACGAAGGTGTCATTGTACGCTGATGATTCATGTTTCCTTTTAAAACCACAATTGGAGTCTCTCACGGCCTCTTAGAGGATCTAGATAATTTTGCTATCCTCTCTGGATTAAAACCAAATTGTGATAAATATACCATATTACGTATTGGATCACAAAAAAATGCACGTTTTACATTACCATGTCACAGTGCCTTGCGAAAGTATTCGGCCCCCTTGAACTTTGCGACCTTTTGCCACATTTCAGGCTTCAAACAAAAAGATATAAAACTGTATTTTTTGTGAAGAATCAACAACACGTGGGACACAATCATGAAGTGGAACGACATTTATTGGATATTTCAAAAAAATTTAACAAATCAAAAACTGAAAAATTGGGCGTGCAAATTATTCAGCCCCTTACTTTCAGTGCAGCAAACTCTCTCCAGAAGTTCAGTGAGAATCTCTGAATGATCCAATGTTGACCTAAATGACTAATGATGATAAATACAATCCACCTGTGTGTAATCAAGTCTCTGTATAAATGCACCTGCACTGTGATAGTCTCAGTGGTCCGTTAAAAGCGCAGAGAGCATCATGAAGAACAAGTGTGAAGAAGTTTAAAGCCGGATTTGGATACAAAACGATTTCCCAAGCTTTAAACATCCCAAGGAGCACTGTGCAAGCGATAGTATTGAAATGGAAGGAGTATCAGACCACTGCAAATCTACCAAGACCTGGTCGTCCCTCTAAAGCACATATGTCAGAGTCAAGGCCCGCGGGCCACATCCGGCCCGCGAGAAGGGTTTTACGCCCTGGGATGATCTTGATTTATTATTAGAACCGGCCCGCAGACCGCAGCAAGCCGGCAGCCCGCAGATCTTTTACACGCACCAATACTACATTTCCCCACAATGCAACGGTGACGCACCGGCAGTAGGCTGCTTCATTTCAATATTTATTGGCACAGCAGTCGTCAGCATCACAGTAAATTAACTTTCAGATACCCATCAAAAATGGCAAAACGGAAGGTGGACACTGAGAACCGGGGTTTCAAACAAGGTGGGAGTCGGAGTATATGTTCACGGAGGTAGCTGGAAAAAACCTGTGTGTCTTCTGTGGAGAAAGTGTGGCGGTACTGAAAGAGATATAATCTGAGACGACATTATGAAACGAAACACGCGGACAAAAACAAGAATATGGACATGGAACAAAGGCTACAAAAGGCAGAGGAATTAAAACGAGGCCTCAAATCTCGACAGGCTCTGTTCCAAAAAGCCAAATCACAAGGCCAGGCTGCTGTCAAGGCCAGTTTTATTTTGGCATGGAAGAGATCGCTAAATCAGCTCCGGCCATTTACGGGAGGGGATTTCATCAAAACTGCATGATTAAAGTTTCTGTGACTAAGTTTGCCCAGAAAAAGGCAACTCTTTTTAAATGTGAGTCTGAGCAGAAACACCATTGCCGAGAGAGTAGACCAGTTGTCCATCAATCTAAAAGAGCAGCTTGTGAAAAGGAAAAGATTTCATTGCATATTCCTTGGCTGTGGATGAGAGCACCGACATTTCTGACATTGCCCAGTTGTCAATTTTCATCCGCGGAGTGGACTCCAGCCTAAGCGTGACAGAGGAGTTTTTGGCTTTACGTCCTATGCATGGCACAACTACGGGCATGATTTGTATGAAAGAGGTGTCAAGATGTGTAAATGAGATGGAGCTGCCTTGGGAAAAACTTCGTGGGTTTGACAACCGGACGGAGCACCTGCGATGTGTGGACACAGGAGCGGACTGGTGGCGAAGATACGGGAAAAGATGCAAGAGGAAAACGCGACAGGTGAGCTGACAGCTTATCATTGTATCATACACCAGGAAGCGTTGTGCGGTAAAGCCTTGAAAATGGAGCATGTAATGAGCATCATCACGCGCACAGTTAACTTTATCAGAGCCAAAGGTTTGAATCACCGCCAGTTCAAGGCATTTCTGACGGAGTTAGAAACGGAGCATGGTGATTTGCCTTATCACACAGAGGTGCGATGGCTAAGCCAGGGAAAGGTGCTTCAAAGATGTTTCGAGCTTCGTGAGGAGATTTGTCTGTTCTTGGACAGCAAAGGGAAAGACACAACACAACTCCGAGACGAAATGTTTCTGTGTGAAATGGCTTTTCTGTGTGACATTACGAGTCATCTGAATGCAATGAACTTGCAGCTGCAGGGTCGGGATCATGTCATCTCTGATATGTACAGTACAGTGAAGGCATTTTAAACCAAACTGACTCTGTGGGAGACGAGATGCGGAAAGAAAATTTGAGCCACTTTCCCAGCTGCCAGACCATGAAAGAGAAGCTCTCTACCAGTGCGTTCCCGAGCGCACAGTTGGCTGATAAAATAGGTATGCTTGCCGCTGACTTTCGACGCCGATTTGCTGACTTTGAAGCACAAAAAAGCAGGTTGGAACTGCTCGGTAACCCATTTGCTGTTGACGTGGAAAGCTCACCACCAAAACCTCCAAATGGAGTTGATTGACCTCCAATGCAATGATGCACTGAGGGCAAAATATGCGGCAGTGGGTGCTGCGGAGCGCCCGTTTCCCCTCCCCGCGACACAATGCCCCAGCTGCGCATCCAGGCTGCTCAAACGTTGTCTATGTTTGGCAGCACACTCAGGTGAACAACTTTTCGATGAACCTGAACAAAACATCACACAGAAGTCGACTTACTGCTGAACACCTCCACTCAATTCTGAGGATTTCCTCAGCTGTGAGCCTACCCCGAACATTGATGAACTTGTGGAAAAAAGATGGGACACCACCAAGTATCACCCTCAACCTCAAACAAGTGAACATTACTGTGCAATCACATATTTAGAGTTTTTACTCAGTTCAAGTTTAAAGTTAAAGTTTAATATTTGTTTTCACTGCATGTTACTTCTCCTTAAACAAAGTGTTGTTTTTGATTAATAGATTTTTGCACTTTATTTTATTGTATTTCAATCCAATTATATTTTAAAAATATTTCAGTTGAGTGGATGATAGAAAATTGCTATTATTGTTTTTTTTTTCTTTGAAGTAAATTTAGCCCACTTTTGCTAAAATAGAAAATATAGGCTACTGATGGTGCCTTGAATGCGGTTTCTTTCATTTAATGTTCATGTTATGGGGATTTTTATATAAAGGAAATTTGTCTTTGTGTCTGTTGAAAATTAAAGATTACTGACAGAGCCATAAGAAAATATTGCTTTATTTATCTGATCATATTGGAATATATTTGTTAGGTTTTCAGTAGGTTCAATTAGGTTCACTAGACTATATGCGTCATTTAAAAATTTTTCAATGAACATTCGAACAGTCCGGCCTACGGCTTGTAGCTAAATTTTATTTGGCCCTCCGTCCATTTGACTTTGACACCCCTGAATCTGGCCTTTATGGAAGAGTAGCAGAAGAAAGCCATTTCTTAAAGATATCCATAAAAAGTGTCATTTAAAGTTTGCCACAAGCCACCTGGGAGACACACCAAACATGTGGAAGAAGGTGCTCTGGTCAGATGAAACCAAAATTGAACTTTTGGCAACAATGCAAGTTATGTTTGGCGTAAGCAACACAGCTCATCACCCTGACCACACATCCCCACTGTCAAACATGGTGGTGGCAGCATCATGGTTTGGGCCTGCTTTTCTTCAGCAGGGACAGGAAGATGGTTAAAATTGATGGGAAGATGGATGGAGCCAAATACAGGACCATTCTGGAAGAAAACCTGATGGAGTCTGCAAAGACCTGAGACTGGGACGGAGATTTGTCTTCCAACAAAACAATGATCCAAAACATAAACAAGATCTACAATGGAATGGTTCAAAAACATGGCCAGGTGTTAGAATGGCCAAGTCAAAGTCAGACCTGATTCCAATCGAGAATCTGTGGAAAGAACTGAAAACTGCTGTTCACAAATGCTCTCCATCCAACCCACTCACTGAGCTCAGCTGTTTGCAAGGAGGAATGGGGAAAAAATGTGTTATCTCGATGTGCAAAACTGATAGAGCATACTAAGCGACTTACAGCTGTAATCGCAGCAAAGTGAGCGCTAAAGTATTAACTTAAGGGGCTGAATAATTTTGCACGCCCAATTTTCCGTTTGATTTGTTAAAAAGTTTGAAATATCTAATAAATGTCATGTTCTACTTCTGATTGTGTCCCACTTGTTGTTGATTCTTCACAAAAAATACAGTTTATATCT
>NW_027002038.1:0-6786 GCF_036934945.1 Oncorhynchus masou masou
ATGGACAACATCATAAGTGGCTTGGACACTAGGTTCCAGAACACAGTGTTTTTACTGGTATGGACAACATCATAAGTGGCTTGGACACTAGGTTCCAGAACACAGTGTTTTTACTGCTATGGACAACATCATAAGTGGCTTGGACACCAGGTTCCAGAACATAGTGTTTTTACTGTTATGGACAACATCATAAGTGGCTTGGACACTAGGTTCCAGAACACAGTGTTTTTACTGCTATGGACAACATCATAAGTGGCTTGGACACTAGGTTCCAGAACACAGTGTTTTTACTGCTATGGACGACATCATAAGTGGCTTGGACACCAGGTTCCAGAACACAGTGTTTTTACTGCTATGGACAACATCATAAGTGGCTTGGACACTAGGTTCCAGAACACAGTGTTTTTACTGCTATGGACGACATCATAAGTGGCTTGGACACTAGGTTCCAGAACACAGTGTTTTTACTGCTATGGACGACATCATAAGTGGCTTGGACACCAGGTTCCAGAACACAGTGTTTTTACTGCTATGGACAACATCATAAGTGGCTTGGACACTAGGTTCCAGAACACAGTGTTTTTACTGCTATGGACAACATCATAAGTGGCTTGGACACCAGGTTCCAGAACATAGTGTTTTTACTGTTATGGACAACATCATAAGTGGCTTGGACACTAGGTTCCAGAACACAGTGTTTTACTGCTATGGACAACATCATAAGTGGCTTGGACACCAGGTTCCAGAACATAGTGTTTTTACTGTTATGGACAACATCATAAGTGGCTTGGACACTAGGTTCCAGAACACAGTGTTTTACTGCTATGGACAACATCATAAGTGGCTTGGACACTAGGTTCCAGAACACTGTGTTTTTACTGCTATGGACAACATCATAAGTGGCTTGGACATTAGGTTCCAGAACACAGTGTTTTTACTGCTATGGACAACATCATAAGTGGCTTGGACATTAGGTTCAAGAACACTGTGTTTTTTACTGCTATGGACAACATCATAAGTGGCTTGGACACTAGGTTCCAGAACACTGTGTTTTTTACTGCTATGGACAACATCATAAGTGACTTGGACACCAGGTTCAAGAACACTGTGTTTTTTACTGTTATGGACAACATCATAAGTGACTTGGACACTAGGTTCAAGAACACTGTGTTTTTTACTGCTATGGACATCATAGTGGCTTGGACACTAGGTTCAAGAACACAGTGTTTTTACTGCTAGGGACAACATCATAAGTGGCTTGGACACTAGGTTCAAGAACACAGTGTTTTTACTGCTAGGGACAACATCATAAGTGGCTTGGACACTAGGTTCAAGAAGACTGTGTTTTTTACTGCTATGGACAACATCATAAGTGGCTTGGACATTAGGTTCCAGAACACTGTGTTTTTACTGCTATGGACAACATCATAAGTGGCTTGGACACCAGGTTCCAGAACACTGTGTTTTTACTGCTATGGACAACATCATAAGTGACTTGGACATTAGGTTCCAGAACACAGTGTTTTACTGCTATGGACAACATCATAAGTGGCTTGACACTAGGTTCCAGAACACAGTGTTTTTACTGCTATGGACAACATCATAAGTGGCTTGGACACCAGGTTCCAGAACACTGTGTTTTTACTGCTATGGACAACATCATAAGTGGCTTGGACACCAGGTTCCAGAACACAGTGTTTTTACTGCTATGGACAACATCATAAGTGGCTTGGCCACTAGGTTCCAGAACACAGTGTTTTTACTGCTATGGATAACATCATAAGTGGCTTGGACACTAGGTTCCAGAACACAGTGTTTTTACTGCTATGGACAACATCATAAGTGGCTTGGACACTAGGTTCCAGAACACAGTGTTTTTACTGCTATGGACGACATCATAAGTGGCTTGGACACCAGGTTCCAGAACACAGTGTTTTTACTGCTATGGACAACATCATAAGTGGCTTGGACACTAGGTTCCAGAACACAGTGTTTTTACTGCTATGGACGACATCATAAGTGGCTTGGACACTAGGTTCCAGAACACAGTGTTTTTACTGCTATGGACGACATCATAAGTGGCTTGGACACCAGGTTCCAGAACACAGTGTTTTTACTGCTATGGACAACATCATAAGTGGCTTGGACACTAGGTTCCAGAACACAGTGTTTTTACTGCTATGGACAACATCATAAGTGGCTTGGACACCAGGTTCCAGAACATAGTGTTTTTACTGTTATGGACAACATCATAAGTGGCTTGGACACTAGGTTCCAGAACACAGTGTTTTACTGCTATGGACAACATCATAAGTGGCTTGGACACCAGGTTCCAGAACATAGTGTTTTTACTGTTATGGACAACATCATAAGTGGCTTGGACACTAGGTTCCAGAACACAGTGTTTTACTGCTATGGACAACATCATAAGTGGCTTGGACACCAGGTTCCAGAACATAGTGTTTTTACTGTTATGGACAACATCATAAGTGGCTTGGACACTAGGTTCCAGAACACAGTGTTTTACTGCTATGGACAACATCATAAGTGGCTTGGACACTAGGTTCCAGAACACTGTGTTTTTTACTGCTATGGACAACATCATAAGTGGCTTGGACATTAGGTTCCAGAACACAGTGTTTTTACTGCTATGGACAACATCATAAGTGGCTTGGACATTAGGTTCAAGAACACTGTGTTTTTTACTGCTATGGACAACATCATAAGTGGCTTGGACACTAGGTTCCAGAACACTGTGTTTTTTACTGCTATGGACAACATCATAAGTGACTTGGACACTAGGTTCAAGAACACTGTGTTTTTTACTGCTATGGACAACATCATAAGTGACTTGGACACTAGGTTCAAGAACACTGTGTTTTTTACTGCTATGGACAACATAAGTGGCTTGGACACTAGGTTCAAGAACACAGTGTTTTTACTGCTAGGGACAACATCATAAGTGGCTTGGACACTAGGTTCAAGAACACAGTGTTTTTACTGCTAGGGACAACATCATAAGTGGCTTGGACACTAGGTTCAAGAACACAGTGTTTTTACTGCTAGGGACAACATCATAAGTGGCTTGGACACTAGGTTCAAGAAGACTGTGTTTTTTACTGCTATGGACAACATCATAAGTGGCTTGGACATTAGGTTCCAGAACACTGTGTTTTTACTGCTATGGACAACATCATAAGTGGCTTGGACACCAGGTTCCAGAACACTGTGTTTTTACTGCTATGGACAACATCATAAGTGACTTGGACACTAGGTTCAAGAACACTGTGTTTTTACTGCTATGGACAACATCATAAGTGGCTTGGACACTAGGTTCAAGAACACAGTGTTTTTACTGCTAGGGACAACATCATAAGTGGCTTGGACACTAGGTTCAAGAAGACTGTGTTTTTTACTGCTATGGACAACATCATAAGTGGCTTGGACACCAGGTTCCAGAACACTGTGTTTTTACTGCTATGGACAACATCATAAGTGACTTGGACACCAGGTTCCAGAACACAGTGTTTTTACTGCTATGGACAACATCATAAGTGGCTTGGCCACTAGGTTCCAGAACACAGTGTTTTTACTGCTATGGATAACATCATAAGTGGCTTGGACACTAGGTTCCAGAACACAGTGTTTTTACTGCTATGGACAACATCATAAGTGGCTTGGACACTAGGTTCCAGAACACAGTGTTTTTACTGCTATGGACTACATCATAAGTGGCTTGGACACCAGGTTCCAGAACACAGTGTTTTTACTGCTATGGACAACATCATAAGTGGCTTGGACACTAGGTTCCAGAACACAGTGTTTTTACTGCTATGGACGACATCATAAGTGGCTTGGACACTAGGTTCCAGAACACAGTGTTTTTACTGCTATGGACGACATCATAAGTGGCTTGGACACCAGGTTCCAGAACACAGTGTTTTTACTGCTATGGACAACATCATAAGTGGCTTGGACACTAGGTTCCAGAACACAGTGTTTTTACTGCTATGGACAACATCATAAGTGGCTTGGACACCAGGTTCCAGAACATAGTGTTTTTACTGTTATGGACAACATCATAAGTGGCTTGGACACTAGGTTCCAGAACACAGTGTTTTACTGCTATGGACAACATCATAAGTGGCTTGGACACCAGGTTCCAGAACATAGTGTTTTTACTGTTATGGACAACATCATAAGTGGCTTGGACACTAGGTTCCAGAACACAGTGTTTTACTGCTATGGACAACATCATAAGTGGCTTGGACACTAGGTTCCAGAACACTGTGTTTTTACTGCTATGGACAACATCATAAGTGGCTTGGACACTAGGTTCCAGAACACAGTGTTTTTACTGCTATGGACAACATCATAAGTGGCTTGGACATTAGGTTCAAGAACACTGTGTTTTTTACTGCTATGGACAACATCATAAGTGGCTTGGACACTAGGTTCCAGAACACTGTGTTTTTTACTGCTATGGACAACATCATAAGTGACTTGGACACTAGGTTCAAGAACACTGTGTTTTTTACTGCTATGGACAACATCATAAGTGACTTGGACACTAGGTTCAAGAACACTGTGTTTTTTACTGCTATGGACATCATAAGTGGCTTGGACACTAGGTTCAAGAACACAGTGTTTTTACTGCTAGGGACAACATCATAAGTGGCTTGGACACTAGGTTCAAGAACACAGTGTTTTTACTGCTAGGGACAACATCATAAGTGGCTTGGACACTAGGTTCAAGAAGACTGTGTTTTTTACTGCTATGGACAACATCATAAGTGGCTTGGACATTAGGTTCCAGAACACTGTGTTTTTACTGCTATGGACAACATCATAAGTGGCTTGGACACCAGGTTCCAGAACACTGTGTTTTTACTGCTATGGACAACATCATAAGTGACTTGGACACTAGGTTCCAGAACACAGTGTTTTTACTGCTATGGACAACATCATAAGTGGCTTGGACACTAGGTTCCAGAACACAGTGTTTTTACTGCTATGGACAACATCATAAGTGGCTTGGACATTAGGTTCAAGAACACTAGTGTTTTTACTGCTATGGACAACATCATAAGTGGCTTGGACACTAGGTTCCAGAACACTGTGTTTTTACTGCTATGGACAACATCATAAGTGACTTGGACACTAGGTTCAAGAACACTAGTGTTTTTACTGCTATGGACAACATCATAAGTGACTTGGACACTAGGTTCAAGAACACTGTGTTTTTTACTGCTATGGACAACATAAGTGGCTTGGACACTAGGTTCAAGAACACAGTGTTTTTACTGCTATGGACAACATCATAAGTGGCTTGGACACTAGGTTCAAGAACACAGTGTTTTTACTGCTATGGACAACATCATAAGTGGCTTGGCACACTAGGTTCAAGAACACAGTGTTTTTACTGCTATGGACAACATCATAAGTGGCTTGGACACTAGGTTCAAGAAGACTGTGTTTTTACTGCTATGGACAACATCATAAGTGGCTTGGACATTAGGTTCCAGAACACTGTGTTTTTACTGCTATGGACAACATCATAAGTGGCTTGGACACCAGGTTCCAGAACACTAGTGTTTTTACTGCTATGGACAACATCATAAGTGACTTGGACACTAGGTTCCAGAACACTGTGTTTTTACTGCTATGGACAACATCATAGTGGCTTGGACACTAGGTTCCAAGAACACAGTGTTTTTTACTGCTATGGACGACATCATAAGTGGCTTGACACTAGGTTCAAGAACACAGTGTTTTTACTGCTATGGACAACATCATAAGTGGCTTGGACACTAGGTTCCAGAACACAGTGTTTTTACTGCTATGGACAACATCATAAGTGGCTTGGACACTAGGTTCAAGAAGACTGTGTTTTTTACTGCTATGGACAACATCATAAGTGGCTTGGACATTAGGTTCCAGAACACTGTGTTTTTACTGCTATGGACAACATCATAAGTGGCTTGGACACCAGGTTCCAGAACACTGTGTTTTTACTGCTATGGACAACATCATAAGTGACTTGGACATTAGGTTCCAGAACACAGTGTTTTACTGCTATGGACAACATCATAAGTGGCTTGGACACTAGGTTCCAGAACACAGTGTTTTTACTGCTATGGACAACATCATAAGTGGCTTGGACATTAGGTTCAAGAACACTGTGTTTTTTACTGCTATGGACAACATCATAAGTGGCTTGGACACTAGGTTCCAGAACACTGTGTTTTTTACTGCTATGGACAACATCATAAGTGACTTGGACACTAGGTTCAAGAACACTGTGTTTTTTACTGCTATGGACAACATCATAAGTGACTTGGACACTAGGTTCAAGAACACTGTGTTTTTTACTGCTATGGACAACATAATGTGGCTTGGACACTAGGTTCAAGAACACAGTGTTTTTACTGCTAGGGACAACATCATAAGTGGCTTGGACACTAGGTTCAAGAACACAGTGTTTTTACTGCTAGGGACAACATCATAAGTGGCTTGGACACTAGGTTCAAGAACACAGTGTTTTTACTGCTAGGGACAACATCATAAGTGGCTTGGACACTAGGTTCAAGAAGACTGTGTTTTTACTGCTATGGACAACATCATAAGTGGCTTGGACATTAGGTTCCAGAACACTGTGTTTTTACTGCTATGGACAACATCATAAGTGGCTTGGACACCAGGTTCCAGAACACTGTGTTTTTACTGCTATGGACAACATCATAAGTGACTTGGACACCAGGTTCCAAGAACACAGTGTTTTTACTG
>NW_027002039.1:0-6785 GCF_036934945.1 Oncorhynchus masou masou
TGTAGTAGAATACAACAGGTGTAGTAGACCCTACAGTGAAATGCTGAATACAACAGGTGTAGTAGACCTGACAGTGAAATGCTGAATACAACAGGTGTAGTAGACACAGTGAAATGCTGAATACAACAGGTGTAGGTAGACCTTACAGTGAAATGATGAATACAACAGGTGTAGTAGACCTCACAGTGAAATGCTGAATACAACAGGTGTTGTGTGACCACAGTGAAATGCTGAATACAACAGGTGTAGTAGACCTCACAGTGAAATGCTGAATACAACAGGTGTACTAGACCTTACAGTGAAATGCTGAATACAACAGGTGTAGACCTCACAGTGAAATGCTGAATACAACAGGTGTAGTAGACCTCACAGTGAAATGCTGAATACAACAGGTGTAGTAGACCCGACAGTGAAATGCTGAATACAACAGGTGTAGGGGTAGACCTCACAGTGAAATGCTGAATACAACAGGTGTAGTAGACCTCACAGTGAAATGCTGAATATAACAGGTGGACAGGGACCTTTACACTGAAATGCTGAATACAACAGGTGTAGTAGACCTACAGTGAAATGCTGAATACAACAGGTGTAGTAGACCTCACAGTGAAATGCTGAATACAACAGGTGTAGTAGACCTCACAGTGAAATGCTGAATACAACAGGTGTAGTAGACCTGACAGTGAAATGCTGAATACAACAGGTGTAGGTAGACCTTACAGTCAAATGCTGAATACAACAGGTGTAGTAAACCTGACAGTGAAATGCTGAATACAACAGGTGTAGTAGACCTTACAGTGAAATGCTGAATACAACAGGTGTAGTAGACCTCACAGTGAAATGCTGAATACAACAGGTGTAGGTAGACCTGACAGTGAAATGCTGAATACAACAGGTGGTGGGTAGACCTACAGTCAAATGCTGAATACAACAGGTGTAGTAAACCTGACAGTGAAATGCTGAATACAACAGGTGTAGTAGACCTTACAGTCAAATGCTGAATACAACAGGTGTAGGTAGACCTTACAGTCAAATGCTGAATACAACAGGTGTAGTAAACCTGACAGTGAAATGCTGAATACAACAGGTGTAGTAGACCTTACAGTGAAATGCTGAATACAACAGGTGTAGTAGACCTTACAGTGAAATGCTGAATACAACAGGTGTAGTAGACCTCACAGTGAAATGCTGAATACAACAGGTGTAGTAGACCTCACAGTGAAATGCTGAATACAACAGGTGTAGTAGACCTGACAGTGAAATGCTGAATACAACAGGTGTAGTAGACCTCACAGTGAAATGCTGAATACAACAGGTGTAGTAGACCTGACAGTGAAGTGCTGAATACAACAGGTGTAGGTAGACCTTACAGTGAAATGCTGAATACAACAGGTGTAGTAAACCTTACAGTGAAATGCTGAATACAACAGGTGTAGTAGACCTTACAGTGAAATGCTGAATACAACAGGTGTAGTAGACCTTACAGTGAAATGCTGAATACAACAGGTGTAGTAGACCTCACAGTGAAATGCTGAATACAACAGGTGTAGTAGACCTGACAGTGAAATGCTGAATACAACAGGTGTAGGTAGACCTTACAGTGAAATGCTGAATACAACAGGTGTAGTAAACCTGACAGTGAAATGCTGAATACAACAGGTGTAGTAGACCTTACAGTGAAATGCTGAATACAACAGGTGTAGTAAACCTTACAGTGTAATGCTGAATACAACAGGTGTAGTAAACCTTACAGTAAAATGCTGAATACAACAGGTGTAGTAGACCTTACAGTGAAATGCTGAATACAACAAGTGTAGTAGACCTTACAGTGAAATGCTGAATACAACAGGTGTAGTAGACCTTACAGTGAAATGCTGAATACAACAGGTGTAGTAGACCTCACAGTGAAATGCTGAATACAACAGGTGTAGTAGACCTCACAGTGAAATGCTGAATACAACAGGTGTAGTAGACCTGACAGTGAAATGCTGAATACAACAGGTGTAGTAGACCTTACAGTGAAATGCTGAATACAACAGGTAGTAGACCTTACAGTGAAATGCTGAATACAACAGGTGTAGTAGACCTCACAGTGAAATGCTGAATACAACAGGTGTAGTAGACCTACAGTGAAATGCTGAATACAACAGGTGTAGTAGACCTAACAGTGAAATGCTGAATACAACAGGTGTAGTAGACCTCACAGTGAAATGCTGAATACAACAGGTGTAGTAGACCTTACAGTGAAATGCTGAATACAACAAGTGTAGTAGACCTTTACAGTGAAATGCTGAATACAACAGGTAGTAGACCTTACAGTGAAATGCTGAATACAACAGGTGTAGTAGACCTCACAGTGAAATGCTGAATACAACAGGTGTAGTAGACCTCACAGTGAAATGCTGAATACAACAGGTGTAGTAGACCTGACAGTGAAATGCTGAATACAACAGGTGTAGTAGACCTTACAGTGAAATGCTGAATACAACAGGTGTAGTAAACCTTACAGTGAAATGCTGAATACAACAAGTGTAGTAGACCTCACAGTGAAATGCTGAATACAACAGGTGTAGTAGACCTTACAGTGAAATGCTGAATACAACAGGTGTAGTAGACCTTACAGTGAAATGCTGAATACAACAGGTGTAGTAGACCTTACAGTGAAATGCTGAATACAACAGGTGTAGTAGACCTAACAGTGAAATGCTGAATACAACAGGTGTAGTAGACCTCACAGTGAAATGCTGAATACAACAGGTGTAGTAGACCTCACAGTGAAATGCTGAATACAACAGGTGTAGGTAGACCTCACAGTGAAATGCTGAATACAACAGGTGTAGTAGACCTCATAGTGAAATGCTGAATACAACAGGTGTAGTAGACCTGACAGTGAAATGCTGAATACAACAGGTGTAGGTAGACCTTACAGTGAAATGCTGAATACAACAGGTGTAGTAAACCTGACAGTGAAATGCTGAATACAACAGGTGTAGTAGACCTCACAGTGAAATGCTGAATACAACAGGTGTAGGTAGACCTTACAGTGAAATGCTGAATACAACAGGTGTAGTAGACCTCACAATGAAATGCTGAATACAACAGGTGTTGTAGACCTCACAGTGAAATGCTGAATACAACAGGTGTAGTAGACCTCACAGTGAAATGCTGAATACAACAGGTGTACTAGACCTTACAGTGAAATGCTGAATACAACAGGTGTAGTAGACCTCACAGTGAAATGCTGAATACAACAGGTGTAGTAGACCTCACAGTGAAATGCTGAATACAACAGGTGTAGTAGACCTGACAGTGAAATGCTGAATACAACAGGTGTAGGTAGACCTCACAGTGAAATGCTGAATACAACAGGTGTAGTAGACCTGACAGTGAAATGCTGAATACAACAGGTGTAGGTAGACCTCACAGTGAAATGCTGAATACAACAGGTGTAGTAGACCTCACAGTGAAATGCTGAATATAACAGGTGTACTAGACCTTACACTGAAATGCTGAATACAACAGGTGTAGTAGACCTTACAGTGAAATGCTGAATACAACAGGTGTAGTAGACCTCACAGTGAAATGCTGAATACAACAGGTGTAGTAGACCTCACAGTGAAATGCTGAATACAACAGGTGTAGTAGACCTGACAGTGAAATGCTGAATACAACAGGTGTAGGTAGACCTTACAGTCAAATGCTGAATACAACAGGTGTAGTAAACCTGACAGTGAAATAATGAATACAACAGGTGTAGTAGACCTTACAGTGAAATGCTGAATACAACAGGTGTAGTAGACCTCACAGTGAAATGCTGAATACAACAGGTGTAGGTAGACCTGACAGTGAAATGCTGAATACAACAGGTGTAGTAGACCTTACAGTGAAATGCTGAATACAACAGGTGTAGTAGACCTTACAGTGAAATGCTGAATACAACAGGTGTAGTAGACGTCACAGTGAAATGCTGAATACAACAGGTGTAGTAGACCTCACAGTGAAATGCTGAATACAACAGGTGTAGTAGACCTGACAGTGAAATGCTGAATACAACAGGTGTAGGTAGACCTTACAGTGAAATGCTGAATACAACAGGTGTAGTAAACCTGACAGTGAAATGCTGAATACAACAGGTGTAGTAGACCTTACAGTGAAATGCTGAATACAACAGGTGTAGTAAACCTTACAGTGTAATGCTGAATACAACAGGTGTAGTAAACCTTACAGTAAAATGCTGAATACAACAGGTGTAGTAGACCTTACAGTGAAATGCTGAATACAACAAGTGTAGTAGACCTTACAGTGAAATGCTGAATACAACAGGTGTAGTAGACCTTACAGTGAAATGCTGAATACAACAGGTGTAGTAGACCTCACAGTGAAATGCTGAATACAACAGGTGTAGTAGACCTCACAGTGAAATGCTGAATACAACAGGTGTAGTAGACCTACAGTGAAATGCTGAATACAACAGGTGTAGTAAACCTTACAGTGAAATGCTGAATACAACAGGTGTAGTAGACCTCACAGTGAAATGCTGAATACAACAGGTGTAGTAGACCTTACAGTGAAATGCTGAATACAACAGGTGTAGTAGACCTTACAGTGAAATGCTGAATACAACAGGTGTAGTAGACCTTACAGTGAAATGCTGAATACAACAGGTGTAGTAGACCTAACAGTGAAATGCTGAATACAACAGGTGTAGTAGACCTCACAGTGAAATGCTGAATACAACAGGTGTAGTAGACCTCATAGTGAAATGCTGAATACAACAGGTGTAGTAGACCTGACAGTGAAATGCTGAATACAACAGGTGTAGGTAGACCTTACAGTGAAATGCTGAATACAACAGGTGTAGTAAACCTGACAGTGAAATGCTGAATACAACAGGTGTAGTAGACCTTACAGTGAAATGCCGAATACAACAGGAGTAGTAAACCTGACAGTGAAATGCTGAATACAACAGGTGTAGTAGACCTTACAGTGAAATGCCGAATACAACAGGAGTAGTAAACCTGACAGTGAAATGCTGAATACAACAGGTGTAGTAGACCTTACAGTGAAATGCCGAATACAACAGGTGTAGTAAACCTTACAGTGAAATGCTGAATACAACAGGTGTAGTAGACCTTACAGTGAAATGCTGAATACAACAGGTGTAGGTAGACCTTACAGTGAAATGCTGAATACAAATAGTGTAGTAAACCTTACAGTGAAATGCCATGCTATCCAACAATGCAGTTTTAAGAAAAAAAAAAGTGTTCAGTTAAAAATGGATAAAGTAAAGAATGTAAAATAAAAGTAACAAGTAATTAAAGAGCAGCAGTGAAATAACAGTAGCAAGGCTACTGGGGGGAGGGGGGTTGATTAGCAGTTCAGGAGTCTTATGGCTTGGGGTAGAAGCTGTTAAGAAGTCTTTGGACCTAGACTTGTGTTCCGGAACCACTTGTCGGCGGTAGCAGAGAGAACAGTCTATGACCTGGTGGCTGGAGTCCTTGACAATTTTTAGCTATTTTTTGCCTCAATCACACCTGACCTGAATGAAAGGATGAAACAAGTGGCCAAACCATTGAAGACTGATATTCTGACATTTTTAAGAGCCATCTGAGATTTTAATAGTCACTATATCAATGTAACGTTATTGATCTGTCATGTCCTTGGCCATTCCCTACTTTTCACACTGAGATGGTATAAAACGGCTCGACAGGCTTCATTGTCGTGGTGCATCAGTCAGTACATCGCGCTATGCTTCTGGTGGCCGTTCACATGCCGTTTTCCTCACAGTTTTCCTCACAGCCCACCAGTCCTTCTCCCGACTGGCAACACTAAAGCTGCCAGTCGAAAGACGCTTTTTTTTCTCGTAACTATTAAGTAGTAGATTCCCAAAATGCCCAATTAAAACGGTCATTAAGCTGGAATTGTGTAGTAATCTAAATATAAATTATCTGTTCACCATTAGGCATGTCCCCAAACTCTGTTCATCACTAGTCAAATTACAGCATCACTAACTAACTTCAGTTACTATTCATGTGTCATCAGTACTAACTTAAGCACTATTTATGTGTCATCAGTACTAACTTAAGTTACTATTTATGTGTCATCAGTAATGACTTAAGTTACTATTTATGTGTCATCAGTAATGACTTAAGTTACTATTTATGTGTCATCAGTAATGACTTAAGTTACTATTTATGTGTCATCAGTAATGACTTAAGTTACTATTTATGTGTCATCAGTAATGACTTAAGTTACTATTTATGTGTCATCAGTAATGACTTCAGTTACTATTCATGTGTCATCAGTACTAACTTAAGTTACTATTTATGTGTCATCAGTAATGACTTAAGTTACTATTTATGTGTCATCAGTACTAACTTCAGTTACTATTCATGTGTCATCAGTACTAACTTAAGTTACTATTTATGTGTCATCAGTAATGACTTAAGTTACTATTTATGTGTCATCAGTACTAACTTGGTTACTATTTATGTGTCATCAGTAATTTCAGTTACTATTCATGTGTCATCAGTAATGACTATTTATGTGTTCAGTAATGACTTAATTCTATTTATGTCATCAGTAATGACATCATTTATGTGTATCAGTAATGACTTAAGTTACTATTTATGTGTCATCAGTACTAACTTAAGTTACTATTTATGTGTCATCAGTAATGACTTAAGTTACTATTTATGTCATCAGTAATGACTTAAGTTACTATTTATGTGTCATCAGTACTAACTTAAGTTGTCATTTATGTGTCATCAGTAATGACTTAAGTTACT
>NW_027002040.1:0-6783 GCF_036934945.1 Oncorhynchus masou masou
TGTCCTGTGATAAGTAGTGTGCTCTACATACTAAGCACCCGCTCCTGTCCTGTGATAAGTAGTGTGCTCTACATACTAAGCACCCTATCATGTCCTGTGATAAGTAGTGTGCTCTACATACTAAGCACCCGCTCCTGTCCTGTGATAAGTAGTGTGCTCTACATACTAAGCACCCTATCATGTCCTGTGATAAGTAGTGTGCTCTACATACTAAGCACCCTATCCTGTCCTGTGATAAGTAGTGTGCTCTACATACTAAGCACCCGCTCCTGTCCTGTGATAAGTAGTGTGCTCTACATACTAAGCACCGTCTCCTGTCCTGTGATAAGTAGTGTGCTCTACATACTAAGCACCCTATCATGTCCTGTGATAAGTAGTGTGCTCTACATACTAAGCACCCTATCATGTCCTGTGATAAGTAGTGTGCTCTACATACTAAGCACCCGCTATCCTGTCCTGTGATAAGTAGTGTGCTCTACATACTAAGCACCCGCTCCTGTCCTGTGATAAGTAGTGTGCTCTACATACTAAGCACCCGCTCCTGTCCTGTGATAAGTAGTGTGCTCTACACACACTAAGCACCCTATCCTGTCCTGTGATAAGTAGTGTGCTCTACATACTAAGCACCCGCTCCTGTCCTGTGATAAGTAGTGTGCTCTACATACTAAGCACCCTATCATGTCCTGTGATAAGTAGTGTGCTCTACATACTAAGCACCCGCTCCTGTCCTGTGATAAGTAGTGTGCTCTACATACTAAGCACCCTATCCTGTCCTGTGATAAGTAGTGTGCTCTACATACTAAGCACCCTGCTCCTGTCCTGTGATAAGTAGTGTGCTCTACATACTAAGCACCCGCATCCTGTCCTGTGATAAGTAGTGTGCTCTACCATACTAAGCACCCGCTCCTGTCCTGTGATAAGTAGTGTGCTCTACATACTAAGCACCCTATCCTGTCCTGTGATAAGTAGTGTGCTCTACATACTAAGCACCCGCTCCTGTCCTGTGATAAGTAGTGTGCTCTACATACTAAGCACCCTATCCTGTCCTGTGATAAGTAGTGTGCTCTACATACTAAGCACCCGCTCCTGTCCTGTGATAAGTAGTGTGCTCTACATACTAAGCACCCTATCCTGTCCTGTGATAAGTAGTGTGCTCTACATACTAAGCACCCGCTCCTGTCCTGTGATAAGTAGTGTGCTCTACATACTAAGCACCCTATCATGTCCTGTGATAAGTAGTGTGCTCTACATACTAAGCACCCGCTCCTGTCCTGTGATAAGTAGTGTGCTCTACATACTAAGCACCCGCTCCTGTCCTGTGATAAGTAGTGTGCTCTACATACTAAGCACCCGCTCCTGTCCTGTGATAAGTAGTGTGCTCTACATACTAAGCACCCTATCATGTCCTGTGATAAGTAGTGTGCTCTACATACTAAGCACCCGCTCCTGTCCTGTGATAAGTAGTGTGCTCTACATACTAAGCACCCTATCATGTCCTGTGATAAGTAGTGTGCTCTACATACTAAGCACCTATCCTGTCCTGTGATAAGTAGTGTGCTCTCCATACTAAGCACCCTATCATGTATTGTGATAGAGTGTGCTCTACATACTAAGCACCTATCCTGTCCTGTGATAAGTAGTGTGCTCTACATACTAAGCACCCTATCCTGTCCTGTGATAAGTAGTGTACTCTACATATAAGCACCCTATCATGTCTGTGATGATAGTGTGCTCTACATACTAAACACCCTATCCTGTCTAGCGATAAGTAGTGTGCTCCATGCTAAGCACTATCATGTCCTGTGATAAGTAGTGTGATATTATGCATACTAAGCACCCGCTCCTGTCCTGTGATAAGTAGTGTGCTCTGCATACACTAAGCACCCTATCATGTCCTGTGATAAGTAGTGTGCTCTACATACTAAGCACCCTATCATGTCCTGTGATAAGTAGTGTGCTCTCCATACTAAGCACCCCGCTCCTGTCCTGTGATAAGTAGCTCTACATACTAAGCACCCTATCCTGTCCTGTGATAAGTGGTGTGCTCTGCATACTAAGCACCCGCTCCTGTCCTGTGATAAGTAGTGTGCTCTACATACTAAGCACACCCTATCCTGTCCTGTGATAATTAGTGTGCTCTCCATACTAAGCACCCGCTCCTGTCCTGTGATAAGTAGTGTGCTCTACATACTAAGCACCCTATCCTGTCCTGTGATAAGTAGTGTGCTCTACATACTAAGCACCCGCTCCTGTCCTGTGATAAGTAGTGTGCTCTACATAAGCACCCTATCCTGTCCTGTGATAAGTAGTGTACTCTCCCTAAACACCCTATCCTGTCCTGTGATAAGTAGTGTGCTCTCCATACTAAGCACCCTATCTGTCCTGTGATAAGTAGTGTGCTCTACATACTACACATACCGCTATCCTGTCCTGTGATAAGTAGTGTGCTCTACATACTAAGCACCCTATCATGTCCTGTGATAAGTAGTGTGCTCTACATATTCTGTCCTGTGATAAGTAAGCACCCTATCCTGTCCTGTGATAAGTAGTGTGCTCTACATACTAAGCACCCTATCTGTCCCTGTGATAAGTAGTGTGCTCTACATACTAAGCACCCTATCATGTCCTGTGATAAGTAATTGTGCTCTCCATACTAAGCACCCTATCCTGTCCTGTGATAAGTAGTGTGCTCTACATACTAAGCACCCGCTCTGTCCTGTGATAAGTAGTGTGCTCTACATACTAAGCACTATCATGTCCTGTGATAAGTAGTGTGCTCTCCATACTAAGCACCCTATCCTGTCCTGTGATAAAACGAGTGTACTCTACATACCTAAGCACCCTATTCTGTCCTGTGATAAGTAGTGTGCTCTACATACTAAGCACCCTATCCTGTCCTGTGATAAGTAGTGTGCTCTACATACTAAGCACCCTATCATGTCCTGTGATAAGTAGTGTGCTCTCCATACTAAGCACCCTATCGCAATGTAACGATAGGTAGTGTGCTCTACATATAACACCCTATTCTGTTCCACTGTGATAAGTAGTGTGCTCTACATACTAAGCACCCTATCCTGTCCTGTGATAAGTAGTGTGCTCTACATACTAAGCACCCTATCCTGTCCTGTGATAAGTAGTGTGCTCTACATACTAAGCACCCGCTCCTGTCCTGTGATAAGTAGTGTGCTCTACATACTAAGCACCCTATCCTGTCCTGTGATAAGTAGTGTGCTCTACATACTAAGCACCCTACTCCTGTCCTGTGATAAGTAGTGTGCTCTACATACTAAGCACCCTATCCTGTCCTGTGATAAGTAGTGTGCTCTACATACTAAGCACCCGTATCCTGTCCTGTGATAAGTAGTGTGCTCTACATACTAAGCACCCTATCCTGTCCTGTGATAAGTAGTGTGCTCTACATACTAAGCACCCTATCCTGTCCTGTGATAAGTAGTGTGCTCTACATACTAAGCACCCTATCATGTCCTGTGATAAGTAGTGTGCTCTCCATACTAAGCACCCTATCCTGTCCTGTGATAAGTAGTGTGCTCTACATACTAAGCACCCTATCCTGTCCTGTGATAAGTAGTGTGCTCTACATACTAAGCACCCTATCCTGTCCTGTGATAAGTAGTGTGCTCTACATACTAAGCACCCTACTCCTGTCCTGTGATAAGTAGTGTGCTCTACATACTAAGCACCCTATCCTGTCCTGTGATAAGTAGTGTGCTCTACATACTAAGCACCCTATCCTGTCCTGTGATAAGTAGTGTGCTCTACATACTAAGCACCCTATCCTGTCCTGTGATAAGTAGTGTGCTCTACATACTAAGCACCCTATCCTGTCCTGTGATAAGTAGTGTGCTCTACATACTAAGCACCCTATCCTGTCCTGTGATAAGTAGTGTGCTCTACATACTAAGCACCCTATCCTGTCCTGTGATAAGTAGTGTGCTCTACATACTAAGCACCCTATCCTGTCCTGTGATAAGTAGTGTGCTCTACATACTAAGCACCCGCTCCTGTCCTGTGATAAGTAGTGTGCTCTACATACTAAGCACCCTATCATGTCCTGTGATAAGTAGTGTGCTCTACATACTAAGCACCCTATCCTGTCCTGTGATAAGTAGTGTGCTCTACATACTAAGCACCCTATCCTGTCCTGTGATAAGTAGTGTGCTCTCCATACTAAGCACCCTATCCTGTCCTGTGATAAGTAGTGTGCTCTACATACTAAGCACCCTATCCTGTCCTGTGATAAGTAGTGTGCTCTACATACTAAGCACCCTATCCTGTCCTGTGATAAGTAGTGTGCTCTACATACTAAGCACCCTATCCTGTCCTGTGATAAGTAGTGTGCTCTACATACTAAGCACCCTATCCTGTCCTGTGATAAGTAGTGTGCTCTACATACTAAGCACCCTATCCTGTCCTGTGATAAGTAGTGTGCTCTACATACTAAGCACCCGCTCCTGTCCTGTGATAAGTAGTGTGCTCTACATACTAAGCACCCTATCCTGTCCTGTGATAAGTAGTGTGCTCTACATACTAAGCACCCTATCCTGTCCTGTGATAAGTAGTGTGCTCTACATACTAAGCACCCTATCATGTCCTGTGATAAGTAGTGTGCTCTACATACTAAGCACCCGCTCCTGTCCTGTGATAAGTAGTGTGCTCTACATACTAAGCACCCTATCATGTCCTGTGATAAGTAGTGTGCTCTACATACTAAGCACCCGCATCCTGTCCTGTGATAAGTAGTGTGCTCTACATACTAAGCACCCTGCTCCTGTCCTGTGATAAGTAGTGTGCTCTACATACTAAGCACCCTATCCTGTCCTGTGATAAGTAGTGTGCTCTACATACTAAGCACCCGCTCCTGTCCTGTGATAAGTAGTGTGCTCTACATACTAAGCACCCTATCATGTCCTGTGATAAGTAGTGTGCTCTACATACTAAGCACCCTACTCCTGTCCTGTGATAAGTAGTGTGCTCTACATACTAAGCACCCTATCATGTCCTGTGATAAGTAGTGTGCTCTACATACTAAGCACCCTATCCTGTCCTGTGATAAGTAGTGTGCTCTACATACTAAGCACCCTATCATGTCCTGTGATAAGTAGTGTGCTCTACATACTAAGCACCCTATCCTGTCCTGTGATAAGTAGTGTGCTCTACATACTAAGCACCCTATCCTGTCCTGTGATAAGTAGTGTGCTCTACATACTAAGCACCCTATCATGTCCTGTGATAAGTAGTGTGCTCTACATACTAAGCACCCTATCCTGTCCTGTGATAAGTAGTGTGCTCTACATACTAAGCACCCTATCCTGTCCTGTGATAAGTAGTGTGCTCTACATACTAAGCACCCTATCCTGTCCTGTGATAAGTAGTGTGCTCTACATACTAAGCACCCTATCATGTCCTGTGATAAGTAGTGTGCTCTACATACTAAGCACCCTGCTCCTGTCCTGTGATAAGTAGTGTGCTCTACATACTAAGCACCCTATCCTGTCCTGTGATAAGTAGTGTGCTCTACATACTAAGCACCCTATCCTGTCCTGTGATAAGTAGTGTGCTCTACATACTAAGCACCCTATCATGTCCTGTGATAAGTAGTGTGCTCTACATACTAAGCACCCTATCCTGTCCTGTGATAAGTAGTGTGCTCTACATACTAAGCACCCTATCCTGTCCTGTGATAAGTAGTGTGCTCTACATACTAAGCACCCTATCCTGTCCTGTGATAAGTAGTGTGCTCTCCATACTAAGCACCCTATCCTGTCCTGTGATAAGTAGTGTGCTCTACATACTAAGCACCCTATCCTGTCCTGTGATAAGTAGTGTGCTCTACATACTAAGCACCCTATCCTGTCCTGTGATAAGTAGTGTGCTCTACATACTAAGCACCCTATCATGTCCTGTGATAAGTAGTGTGCTCTCCATACTAAGCACCCTATCCTGTCCTGTGATAAGTAGTGTGCTCTACATACTAAGCACCCGCTCCTGTCCTGTGATAAGTAGTGTGCTCTACATACTAAGCACCCTATCCTGTCCTGTGATAAGTAGTGTGCTCTACATACTAAGCACCCTATCCTGTCCTGTGATAAGTAGTGTGCTCTACATACTAAGCACCCTATCCTGTCCTGTGATAAGTAGTGTGCTCTACATACTAAGCACCCTATTCTGTCCTGTGATAAGTAGTGTGCTCTACATACTAAGCACCCTATCCTGTCCTGTGATAAGTAGTGTGCTCTACATACTAAGCACCCTATCATGTCCTGTGATAAGTAGTGTGCTCTCCATACTAAGCACCCTATCCTGTCCTGTGATAAGTAGTGTGCTCTACATACTAAGCACCCTATTCTGTCCTGTGATAAGTAGTGTGCTCTACATACTAAGCACCCTATCCTGTCCTGTGATAAGTAGTGTGCTCTACATACTAAGCACCCTATCCTGTCCTGTGATAAGTAGTGTGCTCTACATACTAAGCACCCGCTCCTGTCCTGTGATAAGTAGTGTGCTCTACATACTAAGCACCCTATCCTGTCCTGTGATAAGTAGTGTGCTCTACATACTAAGCACCCTATCCTGTCCTGTGATAAGTAGTGTGCTCTACATACTAAGCACCCTATCCTGTCCTGTGATAAGTAGTGTGCTCTACATACTAAGCACCCTATCCTGTCCTGTGATAAGTAGTGTGCTCTACATACTAAGCACCCTATCCTGTCCTGTGATAAGTAGTGTGCTCTACATACTAAGCACCCTATCATGTCCTGTGAT
>NW_027002041.1:0-6782 GCF_036934945.1 Oncorhynchus masou masou
CTCACTCCCTCACTCACTCACTCACTCACTCACTCACTCACTCACTCACTCCACTCACTCCTCCTTTCCCACTCCCACACTCTCTCTCTCTCTCTCTCTCTCTCTCTCTCTCTCTCTCTCTCTCTCTCTCTCTCTCTCTCTCTCGGTGCATGCTGGGTGTTTTGGAGTTTGAGTGTTTGGTGTGGAAGCTCTATCCTAACTAACTTTCTTGATTCTTTTCTTTACATGTTATTTTCTATGGTGGAGGGTTAATGCAATATTTGTTTTAGCGGTATCAAAGTTTTCTTTTCAAAGTTAGGGTGGAAGAGGACAGAGTAACTTTCCTGGGGGTTGGAAGGTGTAGTGTGCGCAATGGCTTCTCAGCCTAGCGCGGAGGAGACGCTGTCGATACAGCATGGATTCAGGTGTGTTCCTGAGAACGGAGTTAAGGTGTGGAGGAGGTTCTGCTCGCGGTCGGTGAACAGGTAGGAGCTGAGTTTATACATTCTGCTTCTAGAATGAACAAAGCTGTGGTTGTGTTCATGAAAAGGGCTAATTTGGTCGGTAGGCTAATTGCTAGCGGAATATTTGTAAGGGATGTGTTGGTGTCAATTTCACCTCTCTACCCCTTCAACAAGAGTTGTAGTGGCAAATTTGCCCTCCGTTTATTACTGATGATCAAATTAGGAAAGAGTTGAGTCGTTTTGGTAAGTTTGCTAGCGGTTTCCGTGTACTGTCAGCAGGTTTTCATGCAGATGCCGTTAAGCACGTTGTTTCGTTCAGGAGGCAAGTGTTTATGTTTCTGAACAATAATGAGCAACAGCTGAATGTGCATTTTAAAGTGAGGCATGGGGAGGGGCTCTATGCAGGTTTTGCCAGCACAGATAGTCTACGGTGTTTTGAATGTGGGGATTTGGGGCACAAGAGCTTTGCGTGCCCACATAAAGGCCATAGAAAAGGTGAGGGGTACAAACGCAAGTGGGGGAAATCGAGGTCAAAATGCAGGGGTAAGGAGATGCAGCAGAGGCTGGGCCTAGTCAGTCTAGAGATGGTGGTGTAGCTGGAGGCTGGCCCTAGTCAGGCTAGACATGGTGGAGAAGCAGAGGCTGGCCCTAGTCCAGGCTAGAGATGGTGAGAAGCAGAGGCTGGGTCTAGTCAGGCTAGAGATGGTGGAGAAGCAGAGGCTGGCCCTAGTCAGGCTAGAGATGGTGGAGAAGCAGAGGCTGGGCCTAGACATGCTTTGGAGGGTGGTGCCAGCTGAGGCTGGCCCTAGTCATGCTATGGAGGGTGGTGCAGATGATGCTGGGCCTAGTCATGCTATGGAGGGTGGTGTAGCTGAGGCTGGCCCTAGTCATGCTATGGAGGGTGGTGTAGATGAGGCTGGCCCTAGTCATGCTATGGAGGGTGGTGCAGATGATATTGCGTCTAGTCAGGGTTATTCTAGTGGATGAGGAGAGTATAGTGGGGAAGTGTAAGAGATTAGGGGGAGGAGGAGGGTGTCAAGAGGAAAAGGAAAAAGGGTGTGAACAAAGGCACCATGGAAATGTTGCCTGTTGCTGTGGGTGAGGCCCTAACCAGAGAGAAAGAGCAGGTGGTCAGGGTGGGAGATAGAGAAGAGGAGGAAAGTGAGTCTGAGGAAGAGGATGAGGAGTTATTTTTCAGACTCCTCTTCAATTGGCCCGGAGCTGACAGCTAGTCAACCAGAGGGGTCTAAGTACACATTGAGAGAACTGACAAGGTTCTTGAATGAGACTAAGGGGAAAAAAAAGTTAATCTTGAGGCTTTTTTCCTGATCCTAGAAAGTTTGTAAGATCAGTACAACATGCTATGAGAAATGAGGGGCATGGTGTCCTCTCACCCAGGAAACGGTTTAGGTTGAGGAAGTGGGTCACAACAGTGCGTAAAGGTTTACCTTCAGACACTGTTTAAATGTTTAATTTCTTACTGACACTGGGGCTTTTTGAGCTTTGCTATTGGTCTATTTCTCTGCTTGCTTTTCTCCCAATTCTTATGGAGACTCTTCGGGTAGGCTCGCTCAATATAAATGGCGCCAGAGATGCGGGAAAGAGGAGTGTGTTGGGTGAATATGTAAAACAAAAAAAAGTACAGGTGTTGTTTCTGCAGGAGACGCATAGTGATGTAGTGAATGAAGTTGATTGGGGGCTCTGGTGGAAAAGGGGCAAGTGTGTTGAGCCATGGGACAAATCTTAGTGCAGGTGTGGCAGTCCTTTTTGCACCGGGTCTGGCTGTAAAAATTTGCTCCTCAAAGGAGGTGTGTAGGGGTAGGTTGCTTGTTGTTAAAGCAGAAATTAACAACATGTGTTTTGTCTTTATAAATGTGTATGCGCCTAACACAGGGAGAGAAAGAGGGGTTCTATTTGGGAGTCTTAGACAGGAACTCTCACAAGTAGCGCCTGAGGAGACGCTGGTGATCGGAGGTGACTGGAACTGTACAATGGATTTTACAAAAGACAGAAATGGGAAGAGCCTCATTCAGTGTCAGTGGGAGTGTTAAGGGACATTTTTAATCAGTTTGACCTAGTGGATGTTTGGAGAACTAAACATCCAAACACAAGACAGTATACGTGGGTGAAGGTTTTTGGGGCTAGGGTGAGTGCAGCTCGACTTGATCGTTTTTTACATGTCCAGGAATCAGAGCAATAGGCTGCTGGGTGCTACCATTCTCCCAGTGGGGTTTTCGGATCACCACATAACCATGGCTCGGCTGTCTATTTCACCAGGGCCCCGGCAGGCATCTTATTGGAAGTTCAATGTAAAGCTCTTACAAGATGCCACTTTTTGCTCAGGTTTCCAGACTTTTTGGGAAAGATGGGGGCAGCGAAGAGAGGAGTATGAGTCTCTGAGTCAATGGTGGGATGTGGGGAAAGTGCAAATTCGGCTTTTCTGTCAACAGTACACAGCTCTCTCATCCTCAGAGGCTAAGAGAGTATTGGGGGAACTAGAGCGGTGTATTAGTGAGATGGAGGTAGAGATGGTGGGGGCAAGGCAATGTAGGCCTCCAGGCTAACTTAGCCGATTACGTAGGGACCTGGGCAGTTTTTTCCAGGTTAAAGCAAGGGAGCACTTGTAAGAGCTAGATTCTCCATGCTCAAGGAGATGGATGCTCCCAGCTCCTTCTTCTTTGGTTTGGAAAGACAGAGCAGTGAAGCCAAGGGTATGCATTGTCTACGGCTGTCTGATGGGCGGGTGACCTCTGTGGTGGGGGAGATGCGGGAGCGGACTGTGGAGTTTTATACTGAATTGTATGGCAGAAATGTGTGATCCTATGTGTGCTCAGGTCTTGTTCGGCAGGACTCCCTAAGCTCTCTCGGGCACAGAGGGATGAAATGGACATTCCTCTGTTGTCACATGAACTGGCAGAGGCAGTAAGCCAGATGTCCCCCGGTCGTGCACCCGGGGTCGATGGACTTCCAGTGGAATTTTACAAAAAATTCTGGGGAACAATTGGACAGGATTTCTTTTGCGTGTTGCGAGAATGCGTCGGGGTAGGAGAGTTGCCGATGAGCTGCCGTCGGGCGGCTCTGACTCTCCTGCCCAAAAAGGGGACTTGTGTGAACTTAAGAACTGGAGGCCTGTGGCATTACTCTGTGCGGACTACAAGATTTTTGCCAAGGTCCTCTCTAACAGACTGAAGTCCCATCTGGACTCTATAATACACAAGGACCAGACATATTGTGTACCGGGACGCTCAATCACGGACAACTTGTTCTTGATTAGGGACATGTTGGACTTGTCGAGAGGTTCTAATGTGAACTTTGGACTGGTCTCTTTAGATCAAGAGAAGGCTTTTGATAGAGTGGATCATGAGTATCTGTTTAATGTGATGTCTGTGTTTGGGTGTTACGGATACAGTTATCCTGTGTGTGTGTGTGTGTATCCTGTGTGTGTGTTTCTTTTCTCTCCTTCTCCCCTCACAGGTGAAAAATCACTCCCAATCAATCAATCAGAAGACACACCTCCTCCTATTTCCCTGACCTATCACAGTTCCTTCCCCATGGTTTAAAAACCCCATCATTTGTTTGTTCTGGAGCCCAGCTCAGCTCAGCTCAGCTCAGCTCAATCTCTCTGTAAATGCCATGTCTGTAGGTCTCTGTGTTTCACTCTCGCTTTGTGTCGTAACCTCTCTTTTTGTTTAAGCACCTCATAGCACTTTGTCATCACCTGTGAGTATTGTTTTTGGTTATGGTGTTTGTGTTTGATTGCTGGTGGAAAAGGGGGAAACCAAGACAAGTCGCCCATGGGCATACACTACCCGTAGGTGAACTTTGTTAAATACACTAGTTAGAACTGGGCGGACCACCCACTGTATTTTGGTTAGTTAGTTAGCTGTTGTTAAAGTAGGCTAGTCTAGCTTAGGGGTGTTTTTGAATACTTATTGTTTCTTTCCTTGGGTCCAGCTCAGCCCCTTTTCCTGCTCCCCCTTTACCGTGTGTTTATAAATAAACCTAGAGTTTGACGGTAGATTTCAGTTGTCGTGCTTATTTCGTTCACACTTTTCCTTTGTCACAATAATAATTTGCATGAGTTATGTTACGAGTCTCATTACCATCCCCCCTAGACTGTCGGGCCAAAAGGGATTCGTAACATTGGGTTTGGGAAGAGTTTTGTGACCTGTGTGAAGCTGTTGTATGCTGGGGCGTCATGTATGGTTAAGGTGGGAGGAGGGCTCAGTAGGCCAGTCTGGGTGAGACGGGGCATTAGACAAGGATGCCCTCTATCTGGGCAGCTGTACACACTAGCCATTGAGCCTTTTTAGGACTGCTACGCAGGAGACTGCAGGGAGTGTGCTGGACAGGCATGGATGTGGTGACAGGAATAGCAGTCTCAGCATATGCAGATGATGTTTCTGTGATGGTCAGGGATGGGCAAGATATGCAGGAACTAGAGACCAGTCTGAAGGTGTACGCAGGGAGCTTCATCAGCTAAGGTAACTGGGGAAAGAGCAAAGCTCTGTTATGTGGGGCATGGGGGATAGGGGCTCCTCCTCTGCTTCCAGGGGGGTTTGCAGTGGGGTTGTGAAGGGCTTAAAGTGTTGGGGGTGTACCTGGGCTCGGAGAGGTGGGTCAGCAAGAACTGGGAGGGGCTGTCACAGGCAGTGGTGTCAAGACTGGCCAGGTGGAGGTGGCTCCTGTCCCAAGTGTCATATAGAGGGAGGGTGCTGATAATCAACAACCTGGTGGCATCTTCCTTATGGCATAAACTGGCTGTCCTCAACCCCCGCCGGTCTGCTTGCAGACCTGCAACGCAAGCTGGTGGACTTCTTTTGGTCGGGACATCACTGGCTGAAGGCAGCAGTTTTGTACATGACCGTCACACGAAGGAGGACAGGGCCTGGTGGAACTGGAGAGCAGGATGGCTGCTTTCCGACTAAAGGCGGTGCAGAGACTGCTGTACCACACTGATGTTGGCTGGAGGGAACCAGCATGCGCGCTGCTGAGGAGAGCTGGCGGATTAGGGTTGGACCGGCAGCTGTTCCTCATGAAGCTGGAGAGGCTGAGTACAGCAGGTCTCTCAGAGTTTTACTCTGCGGTGCTGAGGGCCTGGCAGCTGCTAAGGCCCACACGAGAAGGGGGAGTGGAGCCTGGGCAGTGGGTGTGGGAGGAGCCTATCTTCCACAACCCAGCCATCCCTTTGAGATCGGTTCAGTCGGCCACCCTGCAGAGGCAACTGATGGCAGGGGGTTTACAAAGGCTGGGTGACCTGAGACTGCTGGGAGAGGAGGGGTGGAAAACCCGGAGATCTTAGCGCAACAAACAGGAATAACGTCTCTTAGGCTGCTGGAGAGATTCCTGGAGGAGGTCCAGGAGGCACTGTCTGAGCCGGTAAGGGGGTGTTTGAGAGGCCAAAGGGAGAGGGGCCACTAATGTTCCCGCCACTGCAGGTGACGGCAGAGACTGGGGACTGGCAAGGGGGTCTGGAGGACTTGTTAGATTTTAACACTCCGAGCCTGGGGAGTTTGAGGGGGTCGGAGGTAAAGCCCTCTACAACCTCTGCGTTAAGGTTAGGAACATTAGGAGCCTAACAGGAGTGAAGGCACATCAGTGGCAGGGGGTATGTGGGGCGGAGAGTATGGTGGGTTTTAGATGGAGGGCGCTCTACAAACCCCAGTACCAAAGAGGTCAGGGGACCTCCAGTGGAGGGTTCTTCATGGAGCCCTGGCCACTAACAGCTGGTTGGCACGGGTTGATCCGGGAATTGGGCAGGGGTATCCTTTCTGTCAAATGAAAGAAACTGTAATTCATGTGTTTTCTGTGTGCACCAGGTTAATGCCATTAATGTCTCTGTTGGAATGTCTGTGTGACAGGTTGGGGGTGGTTTTTGCTGTTGGGATGTTTATAATGGGATACAGGTATTCGAGTAAGGAGAAAGAAAATGTGTTTTGTTGAATTTTCTGTTTGCTCAGGCAAAGTTAGCTATTTGGCTAACAAGGAGGAACAGGGTCAAAGGTGGGGGGATAACAGACCCTTTACTACTGTTTAATGGGATGGTCTCTGCGCGCCTTAGGGTTGAGTTTGAGTTCTATAAAATGATCAAATGTGTGGAGATGTTTGAGGAGATATGGTGTGTTGGGGGGGCTGTCTGTATTGCTGGGGAAGATGTTTTGGATATACGGTTGTAGGAGAGGTTTTTTGTGTATGGTGATTTGTATCATGTGGTAGATGGAAAGATGAGTATGGTACATGTATGCAGTACAGGATCTATTTTTATTTTTTTTATTTTAGGAGGGGGGGTGAGTTTTAAATGAATTGAGAATATTTCAATAAAGAAAGACCAAAAGTCAA
>NW_027002042.1:0-6782 GCF_036934945.1 Oncorhynchus masou masou
AGGAGGGGCGTGAGAGGAGCAGGGGAGGGGAGTGAGAGGAGCAGGGGGAGGGGAGTGAGAGGAGCAGGGGGAGAGGAATGAGAGGAACAGGGGGAGGGGCGTGAGAGGAGCAGGGGGAGGGGCGTGAGAGGAGCAGAGGGAGGGGAGTGAGAGGAGCAGGGGGAGGGGAGTGAGAGGAGCAGGGGGAGAGGAATGGAGGGAGAGAGAAAGTAGCCAAACCAACAAGACAAACTTGTGGCTCCGACAGGTTATCTACAACAGTATCATCTCATCCGGTAGTGTCTATGTAAAGAAGCTAGCTCGCTACAGCAGTCAGCTAAGTTAGTTAGCCAGCTAGCTTGCATACTGTAGCAAGGCTAATTAAGGCTGCGCTCCCCATCCTTCTCTACAACAACTTCATTCATATTAAACAGCCTACCTGTTGGTTGATCATTGTAGCCGACTCCTTCTCATTTAGCCAACTTAATTCCCTAATTGCAATTCCATTTGGAATTGATTCGAAAATTCAAGCGTCACTTGCTACACAAGGAGGAGCCTCTGACAGTAGTGCTGCTTTGATTGACCGACAATAACAAGCCACACGTGAAAAGTGTGTAGGTTACCCATATTACCTTTCTACAGTGGGAACTAAAACGGTCTAATGTCATGGTCTGTCCTTATTCGTAGCAATGTTACAGATAATTACATTTTATTTTAGACAAAGCCTTTTCATTGAAAGGCCTGTATTTTTTTCTTTCTAAAACGCATACTCTTGCAATTAATCGAATACTTACTCTCTAGCACTGGGGAAAATTCAAAATATTCAAAATAACCGTGCCCATCCCTAACCACGGAGGCTGTTCACCGATTCCAGAACCGGATTGGTTTGTTTAAGTGTCAACCGCAGTGGAGGAGGGTGGAGGTCTGACCAGCACCCAATGATACACCAGCGATACAGGAAGAGGTGGAGGAATATCAACGTCTGCCTTAAAGAGAGACCTAGTTCTACAGGACTACAGGGCTACAGAGCTAACATGTCCAGCTACCCCCAACAGAGTGAACAGGACCACACATAAACACTGCGAGTGACCCCCAGGCAGGGGATTGGGGGTGGCATGGGCGTGTTTTGTCAAAGAAGAAGGGCCGTGCAGGGTTATAATGAAAGCTCTGTGAATAGTTAATAAGAGTAAGTCATTTTAGTGAGAGCTGGATATGGAGCTTGCGGGATGAGGCGGGCGAGTTGGTAGGATTGGAGCCGGTCGAGACCACGTTGCAGTGGGGGAGCTGGGGCTGGGGTCAGGCTGTGGGTGGGGTGGAGGGTCCCCTCAGGAGACCACTGCCTGTCTGCCCCAGGAGGAGCCTGGAGAGGAGAGTGGGGAATGGGTGTAGGGGGTACAGGGAAGAGGAGTGGGTAGGGGTTCCGAGCTAAAGCTTCTTCAACAGTGATCATCTTCTCCTTCACCATCATCATCAGCTGGATGCGCTCCGCGTCACTCATGGTGATCTCACTGGCCACGTAGCCTATGTCCTCTCCTAGACGGTCAGAGAATGAGGGGTCACTAAAACAGCTGGGGCATGACATAAAGTAGTATGGAAACACATTCAAAACGGGACAACATTAGTCATTATTGGATAATAAGATTGCTATTAAAATTTCACTGGAAAATTTCTAGGAACATATTATTATACATATTATTATTATTAAAATTATTATTAAAATTATTTTAATATTATTAAAAATATTATTTCTAGGGAAAAAAGCGTAATCCTGCCGTACCTTTCGAAGTCTGCCGCATGACTCCCTTCTGTGATGTCTTGCGAAAGTTCTGCCAGAAGGACTTGTTCTTCTTCTTATTGTCCCATTTGCCTACGAGAACAGGAGAGAGAGAGAGACCTTCAGTCAGACAACGCAGAACACACACTCAGCACACACACACACTTCCTTAAGACGGACTCCAGTGTTGACGGGTACTGAAAAAATAAGCTCAATGTTTTTGAATGATTCTCCGATAAAGACAAAATACAATGGGACATACCATTTCCCATCATTATAAAACGCGAAAGGAGTGTGTGTGTGTCTACATGTGTGTGCATGACTTCTCTATCTCTGAGTCACCTGTCTGGGGATAGGCTCAGAAAGCGAGCCATGGCTCCGGGCCGCCAGGTGACATTTGTATGTAAGGGCCGAGGAGAGCTGTTTAAGATCACACGCAGCCCTGTCTGTCTAGCTGGAATAAAAAAACTACAGCCACAACAAGCTGAAGGTCAGCATGACAATATCTCATGAGTGTTTAACCCCACTGTTATTCTCTCCCTGGTTCTTTGATTCCCACCCCTTTTTATCTCGCTCTCTCACTACTCTGTTCTCTCTCTCTCTCTCTCTCTCTCACTACTCTGTTCTCTCTCTCTCTCACTACTCTGTTCTCTCTCACACTGCTTTGTTCTCTCCCACTACTCTGTTCCCTCTCACTCTCTCTCACTACTCTGCTTTCTCTCGCTCTCTCTCTCTCACTACTATGTTCTCTCTCACACTCTCTCACTACTCTGTTCTCTCTCTCACTCTCTCTCTCACACTACTCTGTTCTCTCTTTCTCACCCCTCTCTCTCACTACTCTGTTCTCTCTCACACTACTCTGTCATCTCTCACTACTCTGTTCTCTCTCACACTCTCTCTCACTAATCTGTTCTCTCTCACACACTATGTTCTCTCTCACACTACTCTGTTCTCTCTCTCTCTCACTACTCTGTTCTCTCTCACTCACTCTCTCTCACTACTCTGTTCTCTCTGACTCTCTCTCACGCTACTCTGTTCTCTCTCTCTCTCTACTCTGTTCTCTCACACACACTACTCTGTTCTATCTATATCTCACTTCTCTGCTCTCTCTTTCTCACTACTCTGTTCTCTCTCACTCTCTATCTTTCTCACTACTCTGTCCTCTCTCTCACTACTCTGTTCTCTCTCTCTCTCTCTCTCTCACTACTCTGTTCTCTCTCACTCTCTATCTCTCTTACTACTCTGTTCTCCCTCACTCTCTCTCACACTACTCTGTTCTCTCTTTCTCACCCTCTCTCTCTCACTACTCTGTTCTCTCACTCTCACTACTCTGTTCTCGCTCACTCTCTCACTACTCTGTTCTCTCTCTCACTACTCTGTTCTATCTCACTCTCTCTCACTACTCTGTTCTCTCTCACTTCTCTGTTCTCTCTCTCTCACTCTCTCTCTCACACTCTGTTCTCTCTCACACTACTCTGTTCTCTCTATCTATAGAAACTATTACAGTACAACGGTTTGATTTGTTTGATCGTAGCTAGCTAGCTACATAGCCGTCTTTGTATCTAAGACAATTGTGTAGCCTAGAGCGATTTTCTAGGTTAGCTAGCCAGCTATTGTCGTTCTTTTAAGGTAACGTAACGCAATCAACCTGCTAGCTAGCCAGCTAGCCCCCGAATAGCAGCACTGTAGAAACTATTACACTCGACGGAACGACTTGATTAGTGTAGTGTCAACATCGCAGCCACTACCAGCTAGCCTACAAAGTCAACAACGCAGCCACTGCCAGCTAGCCTACTCCAGCAGTACTGTAGCATTTCAATCATTTTAGTCAATAAGATTCTTGCTACGTAAGCTTAACTTTCTGAACATTCGAGACGTGTAGTCCACTTGTCATTCCAATCTCCTTTGCATTAGCGTAGCCTCTTCTGTAGCCTGTCAACTATGTGTCTATCTATCCCTGTTCTCTCCTCTCTGCACAGACCATACAAACGCTCCACACCGCGTGGCCGCGGCCACCCTAATCTGGTGGTCCCAGCGCGCACGACCCACGTGGAGTGAGTTCCAGGTCTCCGGTAGCCTCTGGAACTGCCGATCTGCGGCCAACAAGGCAGAGTTCATCTCAGCCTATGCCTCCCTCCAGTCCCTCGACTTCTTGGCACTGACGGAAACATGGATCACCACAGATAACACTGCTACTCCTACTGCTCTCTCTTCGTCCGCCCACGTGTTCTCGCACACCCCGAGAGCTTCTGGTCAGCGGGGTGGTGGCACCGGGATCCTCATCTCTCCCAAGTGGTCATTCTCTCTCTCTCCCCTTACCCATCTGTCTATCGCCTCCTTTGAATTCCATGCTGTCACAGTTACCAGCCCTTTCAAGCTTAACATCCTTATCATTTATCGCCCTCCAGGTTCCCTCGGAGAGTTCATCAATGAGCTTGATGCCTTGATAAGCTCCTTTCCTGAGGACGGCTCACCTCTCACAGTCCTGGGCGACTTTAACCTCCCCACGTCTACCTTTGACTCATTCCTCTCTGCCTCCTTCTTTCCACTCCTCTCCTCTTTTGACCTCACCCTCTCACCTTCCCCCCTACTCACAAGGCAGGCAATACGCTCGACCTCATCTTTACTAGATGCTGTTCTTCCACTAACCTCATTGCAACTCCCCTCCAAGTCTCCGACCACTACCTTGTATCCTTTTCCCTCTCGCTCTCATCCAACACTTCCCACACTGCCCCTACTCGGATGGTATCGCGCCGTCCCAACCTTCGCTCTCTCTCCCCGCTACTCTCTCCTCTTCCATCCTATCATCTCTTCCCTCTGCTCATACCTTCTCCAACCTATCTCCTGATTCTGCCTCCTCAACCCTCCTCTCTTCCCTTTCTGCATCCTTTGACTCTCTATGTCCCCTATCCTCCAGGCCGGCTCGGTCCTCCCCTCCCGCTCCGTGGCTCGATGACTCATTGCGAGCTCACAGAACAGAGCTCCGGGCAGCCGAGCGGAAATGGAGGAAAACTCGCCTCCCTGCGGACCTGGCATCCTTTCACTCCCTCCTCTCTACATTTTCCTCCTCTGTCTCTGCTGCTAAAGCCACTTTCTACCACTCTAAATTCCAAGCATCTGCCTCTAACCCTAGGAAGCTCTTTGCCACCTTCTCCTCCCTCCTGAATCCTCCTCCCCCTCCCCCCTCCTCCCTCTCTGCAGATGACTTCATCAACCATTTTGAAAAGAAGGTCGACGACATCCGATCCTCGTTTGCTAAGTCAAACGACACCGCTGGTTCTGCTCACACTGCCCTACCCTGTGCTCTGACCTCTTTCTCCCCTCTCTCTCCAGATGAAATCTCGCTTCTTGTGACGGCCGGCCGCCCAACAACCTGCCCGCTTGACCCTATCCCCTCCTCTCTTCTCCAGACCATTTCCGGAGACCTTCTCCCTTACCTCACCTCGCTCATCAACTCATCCCTGACCACTGGCTACGTCCCTTCCGTCTTCAAGAGAGCGAGAGTTTCACCCCTTCTGAAAAAACCTACACTCGATCCCTCCGATGTCAACAACTACAGACCAGTATCCCTTCTTTCTTTTCTCTCCAAAACTCTTGAACGTGCCGTCCTTGGCCAGCTCTCCTGCTATCTCTCTCAGAATGACCTTCTTGATCCAAATCAGTCAGGTTTCAAGACTAGTCATTCAACTGAGACTGCTCTTCTCTGTATCACGGAGGCGCTCCGCACTGCTAAAGCTAACTCTCTCTCCTCTGCTCTCATCCTTCTAGACCTATCGGCTGCCTTCGATACTGTGAACCATCAGATCCTCCTCTCAACCCTCTCCGAGTTGGGCATCTCCGGCGCGGCCCACGCTTGGATTGCGTCCTACCTGACAGGTCGCTCCTACCAGGTGGCGTGGCGAGAATCTGTCTCCTCGCCACGCGCTCTCACCACCGGTGTCCCCCAGGGCTCTGTTCTAGGCCCTCTCCTATTCTCGCTATACACCAAGTCACTTGGCTCTGTCATAACCTCACATGGTCTCTCCTATCATTGCTATGCAGACGACACACAATTAATCTTCTCCTTTCCCCTTCTGATGACCAGGTGGCGAATCGCATCTCTGCATGTCTGGCAGACATATCAGTGTGGATGACGGATCACCACCTCAAGCTGAACCTCGGCAAGACGGAGCTGCTCTTCCTCCCGGGAAGGACTGCCCGTTCTATGATCTCGCCATCACGGTTGACAACTCCATTGTGTCCTCCTCCCAGAGCGCTAAGAACCTTGGCGTGATCCTGGACAACACCCTGTCGTTCTCAACCAACATCATGGCGGTGGCCCGTTCCTGTAGGTTCATGCTCTACAACATCCGCAGAGTACGACCCTGCCTCACACAGGAAGCGGCGCAGGTCCTAATCCAGGCACTTGTCATCTCCCGTCTGGATTACTGCAACTCGCGGTTGGCTGGGCTCCCTGCCTGTGCCATTAAACCCCTACAACTCATCCAGAACGCCGCAGCCCGTCTGGTGTTCAACCTTCCCAAGTTCTCTCCACGTCACCCCGCTCCTCCGCTCTCTCCACTGGCTTCCAGTTGAAGCTCGCATCCGCTACAAGACCATGGTGCTTGCCTACGGAGCTGTGAGGGGAACGGCACCGCAGTACCTCCAGGCTCTGATCAGGCCCTACACCCAAGCAAGGGCACTGTGTTCATCCACCTCTGGCCTGCTCGCCTCCCTACCACTGAGGAAGTACAGTTCCCGCTCAGCCCAGTCAAAACTGTTCGCTGCTCTGGCCCCCCAATGGTGGAACAAACTCCCTCACGACGCCAGGACAGCGGAGTCAATCACCACCTTCCGGAGACACCTGAAACCCCACTTCTTCAAGGAATACCTAGGATAGGATAAGTAATCCTTCTCACCCCCCCTTAATGATTTAGATGCACTATTGTAAAGTGGCTGTTCCACTGGATGTCAGAAGGTGAATCCACCAATTTGTAAGTCGCTCTGGATAAGAGCGTCTGCTAAATGACTTAAATGTAATGTAAATGTA
>NW_027002043.1:0-6782 GCF_036934945.1 Oncorhynchus masou masou
ATTTACATTACATTTAAGTCATTTAGCAGACGCTCTTATCCAGAGCGACTCCTTACAAATTGGTACATGCTGTGACAGCAGCGTGTCAGTTAGCTTTACACATAACACCAACCAGCACAGCGGACACATGGGTGGCTCTCCGTTTCACAACAAATCTCCCATGAAACATTACGCTGCTGGTTTTTAGCCTCCCCTTTCCTCAAGAGTAAATAGAATCAGAGCAGGGTTTGAGATGACTGGTGTACACTGCTGGCACCATCTGGCCATGACAGGAAATACATCTGGACATGGGCTCGGTGATCCTGGACATGGAGCTGAGTGATCTGGACATTTCTGACAAGTTATAAATAGCCCTCTAAGGTGTTCAATGACTAACACGACAAAAGGAACTGATGATTCACTACTCCAGTCAGTCCCCCCCCGCCGACCCTCCGCCCCTCACAGTTTGGGAATCACTAAGCAAAGGAAGTGGCTCTGGGCTTTAAATGGACACGGCACCACAACAGTAAGAGAATGTGAGACGTACTTTCCGTCTGTATCGGAGGCAGCAGCGTAGTGGAGCGGGAGTGCAGCCCTCTTATCCAGGTCGTTCACACTGGCCCCAGACCCCACCAAGGCAAACAGACACTGGTAGTTACAGTTGGCTGCTGCATAATGCAGAGGACTCCTAGAAGAACACAAACAGTCAACAGAAACAGCTGATTGGAGATGCAAAACAATATATCAATATTCCCCATTATCATAAAGAACAAATATGAAAGTTATTTGATGCCACAGACAGACCTTCCGAAGCTGTCCTTTCTGTTGAAGTCTGCCCGGTGTTGAGCAGCAGATTCAGACAGTCCAGGTTCCTGGTAACAAGATATCAAGTTTAGAAAGGCTCTCTGAGCTATCAGGTGCATGTTAACAATGAGAGAACCTGAAAGAAAAGAGGAAACCTGTACACTGCTCTCCACTCCATCACTGTTTTTATTAAGGCTAATAAAAGCTAGGATAAAAACAGTGATACTTTTAAAGAGCAGTGTGGAGTTTCTCTTCTCTTTTCAGGAAGATAAAATTATTTTAGTCAATACCACCATAACATGGAGCCACATTATACAGAATGATACTGCAGGAGGAGAGGGTTTTCCAGGTCACAGACTACATATTCCTTGGTGTAAAGCCTGGACCAGTCCACTCACCTCAACTGCTGCAGCATGTAAACAGGTCCTTCCAAAGTCGTCAGGGTGTCTATCAAAGCCTGATAGGGTAGCTTTGACAGTCAGAGAAACCACTGAGAGCGGCCAGGTGGAGGGAACATCCCATGGACGCCTCGTCTGCAACAACATTTTATACTTTAAGCGGACACTCTTATTCAGGCGACTTCCAGTTAATTTTCAGCTGAGTTTAGAAACAGCAGCACATCACAGTCCTCATTAAACCCCTACTGCACACTGCAATGCCCAGTCTATCAACCACCCACACACCACAGTAGGCCATTTCATGTGTTGAGCAGAGAGTCTCAAGTGGGAATTCGGTCAATGACAGATTTGCAGATGCATGTTGCAGTATTGCTGGAAACTGTTGTTCTCCCATGGCTGTGTCAGCACCGTTGTGAATGCATGTGACAGTGAGGTAACTCTATTGTGGCCGTAGCGAGCAGAGATGTGCAGGGTGTGTTTCCATTCTTATCTTCACAGTCGATCTCAGCACCTAATACACACACAATCAATAACCCTTGACCCTAGAGGCATCACGTAGCTAAATGTTCAACCCCGTTTACAGTAACATTGCTCTGTGCCAGTGTATCATGGTTTGAAGACAAAAGACAAGATGCTGAAGAGCCTACTGGTTCATATATATATACACACTGCTCAAAAAAACAAAAGGGAACACTTAAACACCACAATGTAACTCCAAGTCAATCACACTTCTGTGAAATCAAACTGTCCCTTGGGAAGCCTTTCGATTGACAGTATTTCACATGCTGTTGTGCAAATGGAATAGACAGGTGGAAATTATAGGCAATTAGGAAGACACCCCCAATAAAGGAGTGGTTCTGCAGGTGGTAACCAGACAACTTCTCAGTTCCTATGCTTCTAGTGATGTTTTGATGCTTTTGAATGTACTAATGGTGCCCACTCTAGTGGTAGCATGAGAGCGGTCTAGCCCACAGTGACAAGACCAGTGCAGCTCACCCAGGATGGCACCTGCATCTGGCTTCTTGGCAAGAAGGTTTGCTGTGTCTGTCAAGGCGTAGTGTCCAGAGCATGGAGCGCTACCAGGAGACAGGCCAGTACATCAGGAGACGTGGAGGAGGCCGTAGGAGGGCAACATCCCAGCAGCAGGACCGCTACCTCCGCCTTTGTGCAAGGAGGAGCAGGAGGAGCACTGCCAGAGCCCTGCAAAATGACCTCCAGCAGGCCACAAATGTGCATGTGTCTGCTCAAACGGTCAGAAATAGACTCCATGAGGGTGGTATGAGGGCCCGACGTCCACAGGTGGGGGTTGTGCTTACAGCTCAACACCGTGCAGGACGTTTGGCATTTGCCAGAGAACACCAAGATTGGCAAATTTGCCACTGGCGCCCTGTGCTCTTCACAGATGAAAGCAGGTTCACACTGAGCACATGTGACAGACGTGACAGAGTCTGGAGACGCCGTGGAGAACGTTCTGCTGACTGCAACCTGCAAGCCTCGTGGTTAGAGCGTTAGAGCGCTGGACTAGTAACCGGAAGGTTGCAAGTTCGAATCCCCGAGCTGACAAGGTACAAATCTGTCGTTCTGCCCCTGAACAGGCAGTTAACCCACTGTTCCTAGGCCGTCATTGAAAATAAGAATTTGTTCTTAACTGACTTGCCTAGTTAAATAAAGGTAAAAAAAAAAATTATAATAATAATAATATGGTGTGGGGTGGCATTTCTTGGGGGGGGCTGCACACCCCTCCATGTGCTCGTCAGAGGTAGCCTGACTGCCATTAGGTACCGAGATGAGATCCTCAGGCCCCTTGTGAGACCATATGCTGGTGCAGTTGGCCCTGGGTTCCTCCTAATGCAAGACAATGCTAGACCTCATGTGGCTGGAGTGTGTCAGCAGTTCCTGCAAGAGGAAGGCATTGATGCTATGGACTGGCCCGCCCATTCCCCAGACCTGAATCCAATTGAGCACATCTGGGACATCATGTCTCGCTCCATCCACCAACGCCACGTTGCACCACAGACTGTCCAGGAGTTGGCGGATGCTTTAGTCCATGTCTGGGAGGAGATCCCTCAGGAGACCATCCGCCACCTCATCAGGAGCTCATGCCCAGGCGTTGTAGGGGAGGTCATACAGGCACGTGGAGCCACACACACTACTGAGCCTCATTTTGACTTGTTTTAAGGACATCATCAAAGTAGGAACCGCCTGTAGGTGTGGTTTTCCACTTTAATTTGAGTGTGACTCCAAATCCAGACATATCCATGGAGTTGATAAATTTGATTTCCATTGATAATTTGTGTGATTTTGTTGTCAGCACATTCGGCTATATGAAAAAAATGTTAAGCAAGAATATTTCATTCATTCAGATCTAGGATGTGTTATTTTGAAATTGTTCACTATATTTTTTGAGCAGTGTATTTTCTGTTGGAGAGCATTCACAGAGACTCACCATTCTGGATGATAGCTTGAGATCTGGAAAGCGTCCGTGGATGGCCGTCATGTGGGAGGGGGGGGTCTTTCCATCTTTTTACTCTGCAGAGAGAGAGACAGATGGTTCACACTGCAGTCTGTGCTGCTGACCACAGGTGGAGGTGCACCATTACTTAGTTTGTATCGATTAAGATTAATCCCATTGGTATCTGAATGTATTTGGTCCAAGTCTACTAAGCCGTGTGCTGCATCAGTGACCCAAAAGTAGTGCACTATAAAAGGGAATAGGGTGCCATTTGGGATGTATCTGCTGTCATCACAGCTAACTCTGTGGGCCCTGGTCAAAAGTAGTGCACTATGAAGGAAATAGGGTGCCATTTGGGATGCAAAGAGGTGTCAGCAACGACTGTACTCTGTGGGCCCTGGTCAATGGTAGTGCACTACATAGGGGAACAGGGTGTCATTTCAGGCCAGACAGTTGATCATCCTGTCTCGTCACCTTGATGTTGACGTGGGCCCGTTGCCCACCAGCAGCTCCAGGCAGAGCGCCCGTGGGCGCGGGCGGCCGTGGAAGTGAGCGGGCGAAACCCTTCCTGTTCACCTGGTTCACGTTGGCGCCGCACTCGATCAGCTCATTTACCACCACGTCCTGGCCGCTGTAGCACGCCACGTGGAGGGGGTGTTACCGCACCCATTGGGCTCCATTTATCTGGAAGGAGAAGAGGGAGGAGAGAAGGGGGGGATAGAACAAACATTCCTGATCAGGTCACTTGGTTCGAAAACCCTGAACCGACACACTGGGTCCAAAGGGAAATCATTCTACAACACACTAGAGCTCTGTCTTTTTCGTGGAGTTGTAATTGAACAGTGACTACACAGTTGAATGCGGGGAGGTGTATGTATGCATTGACTCACATCCACCCTAAGGTCCAGGAGGTACTTGACCACACTGATCATGCCGCTGGAGGCTGCAGAGTGGAGAGAGGGTGTAGGCCTTCTTGTCTTTACAGGACACCTCTGATCCATGAGAGGCCAGCAGTTTCCCACCACTCAATATGCCCCTATGGGGAAAGAGAGAGTGAGAGACAGAGCGAGAGAGAAAGAGAGAAACAGAGGTTAGTTAACAGTGGTACACAGCACCACAAGCAATACCTACATGTTAGTTTAACTGAAACCACCTTATCAACATACTTAGTCCATCATTCTGACATAACACACTAGAGGTGGACCATACATCTGAGCTGTGAGGCTATCACACAGCCAATTCATTCGCTCACTGGGATAAGGACATTTGTATTTAATATGGGTCCCCATTAGCTGCTGCCAAAGTTTATCCAATTTTCAAACATTTGATTCTCAGATGTCACACCACATTGTTTGCTCTCAGGCCCCTACTCCACCACTACTACACATCTACAGTACTAAATCCATGTGTATGTACAGTCGTGGCCAAAAGTTTTGAAAATGACACAAATATTAATAGTTTGTGTGATGGCAATTTGCATATACTCCAGAATGTTACGAAGCGTGATCAGATTAATTGCAATTAATTGTTAAGTCCCTCTTTGCTATGCAAATGAACTGAATCCCCCCCCCAAAAAAACATTTCCACAGCATTTCAGCCCTGCCACAAAAGGACCAGCTGACATCATGTCAGTGATTCTCTCGTTAACATAGGTGTGAGAGGACAAGGCTGGAGATCACTCTGTCATGCTGATTGAGTTCGAATAACAGACTGGAAGCTTCAAAAGGAGGCTGGTGCTTGGAATCATTGCTCTTCCTCTGTCAGCCATGGTTACCTGCAAGGAAACACGTGCCGTCATCATTGCATTGCACAAAAAAGGGCTTCACAGGCAAAGATATTGCTGCCAGTAAGATTGCATCTAAATCAACCATTTTTTGGATCATCAAGAACTTCAAGGAGAGTGGTTCAATTGTTGTAACAAAAAGGCTTCAGGGCGCCCAAGAACAATCTCCTCGAGTTGATTCAGCTGCGGGATCGGGGCACCACCAGTACAGAGCTTGCTCAGGAATGGCAGCAGGCAGGTGTGAGTGCATCTGCATGCACAGTGAGGCAAAGACTTTCAGAGGATGGCCTGGTGCCAAGAAGGGCAGCAAAGAAGACACTTCTCTCCTGGAAAAGCATCAGGTATATACTATATATATATATATATATATATACACTGATATTCTGCAAAAGGTACAGGGATTGGACTGCTGAGGACTGGGGTAAAGTAATTTTCTCTGATGAATCCCCTTTTCAATTGTTTGGGGCATCCGGAAAAAAGCTTGTCCGGAGAAGACAAGGTGAGCGCTACCACCAGTCCTGTGTCTTGCCAACAGTAAAGCATCCTGAGACCATTCATGTGTGGGGTTGCTTCTCAGCCAAGGGAGTGGGCTCACTCACAATTTTGCCTAAGAACACAGCCATGAATAAAGAACGGTACCAACACATCCTCCGAGAGCAACTTCTCCCAACCATCCAGGAATAGTTTGGTAACGAACAATGCCTTTTCCAGGATGATGGGGCACCTTGCCATAAGTCAAAAGTGATAACGAAGTGGCTCGGGGAACAAAACATTGATATTTTGGGTCCATGGCCAGGAAACCCCCCAGGCCTTAATCCCATTGAGAACTTGTGGTCAATCCTCAAGAGGCAGATGGACAAACAAAAACCCACAAATTCTGACAAACTCCAAGCATTGATTATGCAAGAATGGGCTGCCATCAGTCAGGATGTGGCCCAGAAGTTAATTGACAGTATTCCAGGGCAGATTGCAGTGGTCTTGTAAAAGAAGGGTCAACACTGCAAATATTGACTCTTTGCATCAACTTCATGTAATTATCAATAGAAGCCATTGACACTTATGAAATGCTTGTAATTATACTTCAGTATTCCATAGTAACATCTGACAAAAATATCTAAGAGACACTGAAGGAGCAAACTTTGTGGAAATTAATATTTGTGTCATTCTCAAAACCTTTGGCCACAACTGTATAGTGCCATGTGTGTGTGTGTGTGTGTGCGCATGCATCTGTGCCAATGTTTGTGTTGCTTCACAGTCACCGCTGTTCCATGAGGTGTTTTTTTAATCTGTTTTTTTTTTTTCAATCTAATTTTACTGCTTATGTCAGTTACTTGATGTGGAATAGAGTTCCATGTAGTCATGGCAC
>NW_027002044.1:0-6778 GCF_036934945.1 Oncorhynchus masou masou
TCTTTAAGAGGCTCCTCTGTCCTCCAATCATTACCTGTATTAATGGCAATTCCTGTTTGAACTTGTTATCAGTATTAAAGACACCTGTCCATAACCTCAAACAGTCACACTCCAAACTCCACTATGGCTATGACCAAAGAGCGTCAAAGGACACCAGAAACAAAATTGTAGACCTGCACCAGGCTGGGGAAGACTGAATCTGCAATAGGCAAGCAGCTTGGTTTGAAGAAATCAACTGTGGAGCAATTAGGAAATGGAAGACATACAAGACCACTGATAATCTCCCTCAATTTGGGGCTCCACGCAAGATCTCACCCCGTGGGGTCAAAATGATCACAAGAACAGTGAGCAAAAATCCCAGAACCGCACGGGGGGACCTAGTGACGCCAGGGACTCAAATCCTGCAGTGCCAGACGTGTCCCCCTGCTTAAGCCAGTACATGTCCAGGTCCGTCTGAAGTTTGCTGGAGAGCATTTGGATGATCCAGAAGAAGAGTGGGAGAATGTCATATGGTCAGATGAAACCAAAAATAAAACTTTGTAAAAACTCAACTCGTCGTGTTTGGAGGACAAAGAATGCTGAGTTGCATCCAAAGAACACCATACCTACTGTGAAGCATGGGGGTGGAAACATCATGCTTTGGGGCTGTTTTTCTGCAAAGGGACCAGGACGACTGATCCGTGTAAAGGAAAGAATGAATGGGGCCATGTATCGTGAGATTTTGAGTGAAAACCTCCTTCCATCAGCAAGGGCTTTGAAGATGAAACGTGGCTGTATCTTTCTGAAATATGACAATGATCCCAAACACACCGCCCGGGCAATCAAGGAGTGGTTTCGTAGAAGCATTTCAAGGTCCTGAGGGCTTCAGCCAGTCTCCAGATCTCAACCCCATGAGGAAATATTTTTAGGGGAGTTTAAAGTCTGTGTTGCCCAGCAACAGCCCCCAAAACATCACTGCTCTAGAGGAGATCTGCATGAGGAATGTGCCAAAATACCAGCAACAGTGTGTGAAAAAACTTTGTGAAGACTTACAGAAAACGTTTGAACTCTGTCATTGCCAACAAAGGGTATATAACAAAGTATTGAGATAAGTATTTGGTCAATAACAAAAGTTAATTTTCCACCATAATTTGCAAATAAATTCATTAAAAATCCTACAATGTGATTTTCAGGATTTTTTTTCTCATTTTGTCTGTCATAGTTGAAGGTACCTAAGGATGAAAATTACAGGCCTCTCTCATCTTTTTAAGTGGGAGAACTTGCACAATTGGTGGCTGACTAAATACTTTTTTGCCCCACTGTATATACTGTACTCTATATCATCTACTGTATCTTTCCATCTTTATGTAATACATGTATCACTAGCCACTTTATACTATGCCATTTTATGTTTATATACCCTACATTACTCATCTCATATGTATACACTGTACTCGATACCATCTACTGCATCTTGCCTATGCCGTTTTGTACCATCACTCATTCATATATCTTTATGTACACATTCTTTATCCCTTTACACTTGTGTGTATAAGGTAGTAGTTGTGGAATTGTTAGGTTAGATTACTCGTTGGTTATTACTGCACTGTTGGAACTAGAAGCACAAGCATTTCACTACACTCGCATTAATATCTGCTAACCATGTGTATGTGACAAATAAAATTTGATTTGATTTAGATGGATCCTGTCCCTTGAAGCTCAGAGTGGTGGAGTAATAAAGACATCATCAACAGCCTGGTGGGTTATCTGTAGGCAGCAGTGCAGACAGAGAGAGAGAGAGAGAGAGGAAGGATGGGAGTGGGGGAAACAGAGAGAGAGATGGAGAAAGGGGGGAACAGAGAGGGATGGAGAGAGATTGGAGAAAGAGAGGGGTGAGAAAGGAATGGAGAGAGGGAGACGGAGAGAAAGATGGAGAGAGGGACAGAGAAGGGATGGAGAAAGGGATAGAAAGAGCCAGAATTCTATATCATCAAAAGGAACATAAAACAACATCCCAAATAGGATCGGGCTAAAAATACTTCAATCAGTTATCGAACCCATTGTCCTGTCATGACTTCCATCGAAGTCGGTCCCTCTCCTTGTTCGGGCGGCGTTCGATTAATTCTGTCCATATAAATCCAAAATGTCCATTTCTAAAGCGCATTTGATCCAGAAAAAAACAGCTTACAAAAAACGCAACGTCACTACAAAATATTTCAAAAGATGCCTATAAACTTTGCCAAAATATTTCAAATAACTTTTGTAATACAACTTTAGGGTATTTTTAAACGTTAATAATCGATCAAATTGTAGACGGGTCTTTCTGTGTTCAATACAGGAATTAAAATAAACCAGCGATACTTTTCACGTCTTGCGCAACTCTCAACAGTGGACCCAGTTCCTAGATGGCCTACTTCTTCATTGCACAACCAACCTCAACCAAATTCCAAAGACTGGTGACATCCAGTGGAAGCGGTAGGAACTGAAAATGGGTTCCTAAGAAATATCCCTGGGCAATGACAACTCAGGGAACAGAGAGAGGTAAAAAAAAAAAATCTGAACAGTTAGTCCTTGGGGTTTTGCCTGCTACATACTGTAAGTTCTGTTATACTCATAGACATGATTCAAACAGTTTTAGAAACTTCAGAGTGTTTTCTATCCAAATCTATGAATAACATCTTATATTCTTGGCATGAATAGCAGGAAGTTGAAATTGGGCACGCTATTTATCCAAAAGTGAAAATTCTGCCCCCTAGCCCCAAGAGGCTTTAAGGGTTAACAAGGATGAACATGAGGTCAGTTGGAGGGCAGAACTAGCCCCAGTCCCTCAGTTTCTTTCTGTCACCCCTCTCCATCCCTCTCTGTTCCTTCCTCTCTCTCCATCCATCCCTCTCACCCCCTTGCTCTCCATCCCCTCCTCTTTCTCCATACTCTCTCTGTCTCTTCCCTCCATACCTCTCCATCCCCCTCTCTCTGGTCCCTCCTCTCTCCATCTCTCTATTCCTCTCTCTCTCTCTCTCTCCAACCCTCTGACTGTTCCTCCTCTCTCCAGCTCTCTCTACATCCCTCTCTCTGTTCCCCCTTTCTCTACAACCCTCCCTCTTTTCCCCTTCTCTCTTCATCTCTCTTTCTCTCTATCCCTCTCTCTGTCCCCCGTCTCTCCCCATCCCTCTCGCTGTTCACTCTTTCTCTCCTTTCCTCTCTCTGTCCCACCCTCTCTCTCTCCATCTCTCTCTCCTTCTTTCTCTACACCCCCCCTCTGCCCCCTTTCTCTCCATCCCTCCCTCTGTTCCCCCTCTCTCTACATCCCTCTCTCTGTTCCCCTCTCTCTACATCCCTCTCTCTGTTCCCCCTCTCTCTACATCCCTCCCCCTGTTCCCCCTCTCTCTACATCCCTCTCTCTGTTCCCCCTCTCTCTCCATCCCTCTCTGTTCCCCCTCTCTCTACATCCCTCCCCCTGTTCTCCCCTTTCTCTACATCCCTCTCTCTGTTCCCCCTCTCTCTACATCCCTCCCCCTGTTCTCCCCTTTCTCTACATCCCTTTCTCTGTTCCCCTCTCTCTCTACCTCCCTCCCCCTGTTCCCCGTCTCTCTCCATCCCTCTCTCTGTTCCCCCTCTCTCTACATCCCTCCCCCTGTTCTCCCCTTTCTCTACATCCCTTTCTCTGTTAAATAATGAACATGTAATTGGAGAATTGAAACCAGGTGTGTAAAACAAAGACAAAACAAGTGGAAAATGAAAAGTGGATCGGCGATGGCTAGAAGACCGGTGACGTCGACCACCGAACGCCGCCCGAACAAGGAGAGGGACCGACTTCGATGGAAGTCATGACAGGACAATGGGTTCGATAACTGATTGAAGTATTTTTAGCCAGATCCTATTTGGGATGTTGTTTTATGTTCCTTTTGATGATATAGAATTCACAGGCTCTTTCTATCCCTTTCTCCATCCCTTTCTCTGTCCCCTCTCTCTCCATCTTTCTCTCCGTCTCCCCTCTCTCCATTCCTTTCTCCACCCCTCTCTTTCTCCAATCTCTCTCCATCCCTCTCTCTGTTCCCCCCCTCTTTCTCCATCTCTCTCTCTGTTTCCCCCACTCCATCCTTCCCTCTCTCTCTCTCTCTCTGTCTGCACTGCTGCCTACAGATAACCCACCAGGCTGTTGATGATGTCTTTATTACTCCACCACTCTGAGCTTCAAGGGACAGGATCCATCTAAATCAAATCAAATTTTATTTGTCACATACACATGGTTAGCAGATATTAATGCGAGTGTAGTGAAATGCTTGTGCTTCTAGTTCCAACAGTGCAGTAATAACCAACGAGTAATCTAACCTAACAATTCCACAACTACTACCTTATACACACAAGTGTAAAGGGATAAAGAATGTGTACATAAAGATATATGAATGAGTGATGGTACAAAACGGCATAGGCAAGATGCAGTAGATGGTATCGAGTACAGTGTATACATATGAGATGAGTAATGTAGGGTATATAAACATAAAATGGCATAGTATAAAGTGGCTAGTGATACATGTATTACATAAAGATGGAAAGATACAGTAGATGATATAGAGTACAGTATATACAGTGGGGCAAAAAAGTATTTAGTCAGCCACCAATTGTGCAAGTTCTCCCACTTAAAAAGATGAGAGAGGCCTGTAATTTTCATCATAGGTACACTTCAACTATGACAGACAAAATGAGAAAAAAAATCCTGAAAATCACATTGTAGGATTTTTAATGAATTTATTTGCAAATTATGGTGGAAAATTAACTTTTGTTATTGACCAAATACTTATCTCAATACTTTGTTATATACCCTTTGTTGGCAATGACAGAGTTCAAACGTTTTCTGTAAGTCTTCACAAGGTTTTCACACACTGTTGCTGGTATTTTGGCACATTCCTCCATGCAGATCTCCTCTAGAGCAGTGATGTTTTGGGGCTGTTGCTGGGCAACACAGACTTTAAACTCCCTAAAAATATTTTCTATGGGGTTGAGATCTGGAGACTGGCTAGGCCACTCCAGGACCTTGAAATGCTTCTTACGAAACCACTCCTTAGTTGCCCGGGCGGTGTGTTTGGGATCATTGTCATGCTGAAAGATACAGCCACGTTTCATCTTCAAAGCCCTTGCTGATGGAAGGAGGTTTTTTTCACTCAAAATCTCACGACATGGCCCTATTCATTCTTTCCTTTACACGGATCAGTCGTCCTGGTCCCTTTGCAGAAAAAAAACAGCCCCAAAGCATGATGTTTCCACCCCCATGCTTCACAGTAGGTATGGTGTTCTTTGGATGCAACTCAGCATTCTTTGTCCTCCAAACACGACGAGTTGAGTTTTTAACAAAAGTTTTATTTTGGTTTCATCTGACCATATGACATTCTCCCACCTTCTTCTGGATCATCCAAATGCTCAGCAAACTTCAGACGGACCTGGACATACTGGCTTAAGCAGGGGGACACGTCTGGGCACTGCAGGATTTGAGTCCTGGCGTCACTAGGTCCCCCGTTGCGTTCTGGGATTTTTGCTCACTGTTCTTGTGATCATTTTGTTCATCGGGTGAGATCTGCGTGGGAGCCCCAAATTGAGGGAGATTATCAGTGGTCTTGTATGTCTTCCATTTCCTAATAATTGCTCCCACAGTTGATTTCTTCAAACCAAGCTGCTTACCTATTGCAGATTCAGTCTTCCCAGCCTGGTGCAGGTCTACAATTTTGTTTCTGGTGTCCTTTGACAGCTCTTTGGTCTTAGCCATAGTGGAGTTTGGAGTGTGACTGTTTGAGGTTATGGACAGGTGTCTTTAATACTGATAACAAGTTCAAACAGGTGCCATTAATACAGGTAATGATTGGAGGACAGAGGAGCCTCTTAAAGAAGAAGTTACAGGTCTTTGAAGAGCCAGAAATCTTGCTTGTTTGACCAAATACTTATTTTCCACCACAATTTTCAAATAAATTCATAAAAAATCCTACAATGTGATTTTCTGGATTTTTTCCCCTCAGTTTCTGTCATAGTTGAAGTGTACCTATGATGAAAATTACATATTAAAACATCATATTAAGTGTCATTGTTTAAAACCTGTTAGAGATCGGGCTACTTTTTTCAACATTCTGTTAAAAATAGCACAACATTTCAACGTCCTGCTACTCATGCCAGGAATATAGTATATGCATATGATTAGTATGTGTGCATAGAAAACACTCTGAAGTTTCTAAAACTGGCTCAATGATGTCTGTGACTATAACAGAACGTGTTCCGTGGTCAAAATCGCAAGGAAACCTGATCACAAAAATCGACGGAGAAAAAAATCAATCCGCCAGTCTTTGCATTGTCTATTGGAAGGAATAATAGTTAAGGATGGGATTACAGTTCCTACAGCTTCCACACGATGTCGCCAGTGTTGTGATTTCGATGCACCAAACTTGGTCATCTGAGTAATAGGCACATCCGGTCTTCAGGTCCACAGCTGGAAAAAATGGAACCGGAAAAGTGGGCTATGTTTTCCAAACTTGTTGCTATTGAATACAGATCGTCCGTGATCAATTTGATCGTTTTTTATTAACGTTTACTAATACCCAAAGTTGGATTACAGAAGTAGTTTGAAGTGTTTTGTCAAAGTTTATAGGGCAACTTTTTAATTAAAAAAAAAATAACGCTGCTTAAAAAAACGGTAAGTTTTTCCTGGATCTGGACGGTCTCATAAATGGAAATTTTGGGCATACAAGGACCGATTTAATCGAAAAAAAGACCCAATTGTGATGTTTATGGGACATAAAGGAGTGCCAACAAAGAA
>NW_027002045.1:0-6777 GCF_036934945.1 Oncorhynchus masou masou
CTCCCGAGTCAGACTAGAAGCCCACTCCGAGCACCTCTCTTCCACAAGTAATACACTCAGAAGCGGTGGGTGGTGTGCACGCCTCCTGAGTCAGACTAGAAGCCCACTCCGAGTACCTCTCTTCCACAAGTAATACACTCAGAAGCGGTGGGTGGTGTGCACGCCTCCTGAGTCAGACTAGAAGCCCACTCCGAGTACCTCTCTTCCACAAGTAATACACTCAGAAGCGGTGGGTGGTGTGCACGCCTCCTGAGTCAGACTAGAAGCCCACTCAGAGTACCTCTCTTCCACAAGTAATACACTCAGAAGCGGTGGGTGGTGTGCACGCCTCCTGAGTCAGACTAGAAGCCCACTCCGAGTACCTCTCTTCCACAAGTAATACACTCAGAAGCGATGGGTGGTGTGCACGCCTCCTGAGTCAGACTAGAAGCCCACTCCGAGTACCTCTCTTCCACAAGTAATATACTCAGAAGCGGTGGGTGGTGTGCACGCCTCCTGAGTCAGACTAGAAGCCCACTCCGAGTACCTCTCTTCCACAAGTAATATACTCAGAAGCGGTGGGTGGTGTGCACGCCTCCTGAGTCAGACTAGAAGCCCACTCCGAGTACCTCTCTTCCACAAGTAATATACTCAGAAGCGGTGGGTGGTGTGCACGCCTCCTGAGTCAGACTAGAAGCCCACTCCCAGTACCTCTTTTCCACTGGCGTTTTTTTTTGGGTCAGCCTCTGGAATCAGTCAAATTGGGGGCTACGAACAAAGGATCAGATTCAGGAAATTTGAATTCCTGGTCGTAATGCTGGTGAGTTACCAGTTACTCTGATATCCAAAAGTCCATCCCAGCTGTATGTATCACTAAACATTATATTATGTCTGATAGTTGGCCCCCCAATGGTGGAACAAACTCCCTCACGACGCCAGGACAGCGGAGTCAATCACCACCTTCCGGAGACACCTGAAACCCCACCTCTTCAAGGAATACCTAGGATAGGATAAAGTAATCCTTCTCACCCCCTTAAATGATTTAGATGCACTATTGTAAAGTGGCTGTTCCACTGATGTCAGAAGGTGAATTCACTATTCTAGGTGCTGCTTGGATGAGCGCCAACATCAAACAAAAGGTAAATGTAGTTGGTGGACACTGGCCATCCATAATCAAATAAAACAAAATAATTCTGGGCTAATAATGTAAAAACACACACCAAAAAAATAAATATAGTGTAAAAACATGGCAGCCCTATCCGTCATTTTCCTGAAATGCATTTCAATCAAACAGGTGTGAAGACATCCACTATGAAATAACACATACAGAATCATGTGAATCATCATCATCAACAAAAAATGTTAGACAAATCAAAATATATTTTATATTTGAAATTCTTCAAAATTATCCACCCTTGCCTTGATGACAGCTCTGTACACTCTTTGGCATTCTCTCAACCAGCTTCACGAGGTAGTCACCTGGAATGCATTTCAATTAACAGGTGCCTCTGTTAAAAGTTAATTTCTTCCTTTTTATTGCATTTGAGCCAATCAGTTGTATTATGACAAGGTGGAGTTGGTATAGAGAAGATGTGATGAAACTGTCTCTCATGAGGACCGCTACAGGACAGGAAGACCCAGTTATCCCTGCTGCAGAGGACGCAGTTAACGGCACCTCGATTGCAGCCCAAATAAACGCCACACAGAATTCCAGTAACTGGCAGACACATCTCAACATCAACTGTTCAGAAGAGACTGCGGAATCAAGTGTTCATGGTGTTGAATTGCATGCACAGAAACCACTACTAAAGGACACCAATAAGGAGAAGAGACTTGCTTGGGCCAAGAAACACGACCCATATATTGACAGCTGGAAATTTGTCCTTTGATCTGATGAGTCCAAAGGTGAGATTTTTGAGAGTGTTTGCATCAGATGGCCTGGGCCTCCACAAATCAACCGACTCAAACCCAATTGGAGATGGTTTTGGATAGGACGGCAGAGCGAAGGGAAAAGCAAACCAACAAGCCCAGCATATGGGAAGTCCTCCTAAAATTGTCTGAGACTCACCCAAGTTATAGACTGTTTTCTTTGCCACCCCACGGCAAGCGGTACTGGAGTGCCAAGTCTAGGACCAAAAGGCTCCTCAACAGCTTCTACCCCCAAGCCATAAAAATCCCCACTGAACAATTTACATTTAACATCACTGTTGGTTAAGGGCTTGTAAGTAAAGCATTTCACTGTAAAGTCTACACTTGTTGTATTCAGCATTTCATGGTAAAGTCTACACTTGTTGTATTCAGCGCATGTGACAAATAAAGTTTGGTTTGAAGACTGTTGGAAAATAATTCCAGTTGAAGCTGGTTGAGAGAATGCCAAGAGTCTGCAAAGTTGTATTTGTATTAGTCGGTGACAGCCCTAATGGGAACAGATACCAGTGGGCAGATCTATTTTATTTGTTCAAACTCAATTACAGCACTTACTTTGATGAGTCAAATCTGATCTTTCCTTCTCTTCTCCTCCTCTCACAGTTCCACTCAGCCCTGTTGTTTTCCTGCAGTCCACCAGCAGCACAGACAACCTCTTCATACCCAGCAGTAACGTGCTACCAGGAGAGGCACGACACGGGGACTCTGGGAGGGAGGAAGGGCTAGCGTTGTCCTGGTAACCATAAAGAGGGGACACAGACATATCATTATGGATGCTGATGTCACTGTTGTCATAAAGTGCAGAAACCCAGCCCAGACCCCAATAGAGCAAGCTGTATGCTAGACCAGACCAAGCTGTACCATCTGGTGTTTTGATCTGGAGAGACTCTTCTCTGCCTCGTCAGCATCAGAATGTTGTTGAGGCTCCCCAGAGGATCCAGGATAGTCATGTCTCTCTCCTGTGTGAATGAGAACAAACAGATTGCAATAGAAGATCATAAGTTTACAATCACAGAGTCTTACAAGAGGAATGAATACATATCTAAAATAATCAATCAACAAAATGATTTTGCGGCCCGTTTGATATTTTAAGTGGAAAATGCATTGAACATTGAATTTTAAAAGCCTGTTATATTAGACGAGGGGAACTTTAATATAGACCACATGGAGAATGAGAATTCAATACATCGAAATCCCATAACATACGTACCAATGGCAGATTGCTACAGTAATGAACAACATATTCAAGAGTAGATCTTCAGTAGAATGGCCCTTTAAAACCACACATTAGTTAAAGAATTGGGTAGTTTGTGGCCCTGTTTTTAAGACAGTACTCACTGGTGGAAATCGGAACTTCAGTCTCTTCCTCTTTTATTGATGTCCTCCCTTCCTCTTTTACTCCAACGGGTTCTTCCTCTTTCACATTCTCTTCTTCAATGTTATACACCTTCCTCCTTTTTAGATTCTGGTGCTTCTACCTCCTCCTCTTCCACAACCTCTTCCACTCCTTCCTTCACCATTATCATCCTTCTTCTTTCAATGTGATAGCCTCCTCTTCCTCCCTTTTCATCCTGAAAGCTTCTTCCTCTCCTTTCATCAGAGCTTCTTTCTCCGTCGAGTATAATGAGCTCATGCTCCGAGCGATTAGCCTCGTGCAGTACCAATGAAACACATTTGCTAATTTAACAAGCAAATCACGTTTAAATGGACTAGTAGATATGTAAACATAATCATGTTCTAAACACCAAGAGTAATATACACACGATTGGTCTAAAGAGCATCAATGTTTTACGTTCGCTAGCAAACCACCGCGGTGTGTGAATCAGAAGCCCTTTGTCGCTGTTGAGGACGCTTCCAGTTCCGTCCACTAGATTATACGTCACGCAAGAAGCATCACGTGAAAGACTCACATCGCCTCCTACTGACTGTAGTGGGTAACGCAGATTGGAAAAGTATTAATTACAATGTTTATTCTGGCAAGCAATACCATAAGTAGTAATTACAAAACAACCAGATGTTGTTTTCTCTTACTTCTTACAGCCAATACTTTACCCAGGTTGACCTGCCCATTAGGTAGGATTAGGTGGCAGATTGAAGAGGTGTAATATTCGAGCTAAATTGACCAAGGTCTTCACAAATAACACATAATAACACCTCACATAATGCTTCCCAAAATGCAATGAAAACTTCTTCACCCAGGTGGCATATGGGATATTTAGTGAGTGCTGCTGTTGCCACATGAAGCAGTGCTCACTTTGGAAAAGGCTACATGGACAGATATGTCTCTACCTGTGTAGAGCACATGCCCCTTTACCCTTCCTGTCTCTGAAGTGCCCTTTATGGTGGTGGTATAATTTGGGGGCCCATTTTTTCTCATAATTATTCTGAACCCACTGCCTGCAAGTCGTTGTTAAATTAGCCTCAGAAATTTGTATTTTCCTTCAACTTTCTGAAGAGGAAACAGCCCAGAAATGCCCGTCTGAGTGCATCTGTCCACTATGAGTACTATCGACCTGGCCAAGGCTTTCGCTCTGTCAATCACAACACTCTGTCAATCACAACACTATGAGTACTATCGACCTGGCCAAGGCTTTCAACTCTGTCAATCACAACACTATGAGTACTATCGACCTGGCCAAGGCTTTCAACTCTGTCAATCACAACACTATGAGTACTATCGACCTGGCCAAGGCTTTCGACTCTGTCAATCACAACACTATGAGTACTATCGACCTGGCCAAGGCTTTCGACTCTGTCAATCACAACACTATGAGTACTATCGACCTGTCCAAGGCTTTCGACTCTGTCAATCACAACACTATGAGTACTATCGACCTGGCCAAGGCTTTCGACTCTGTCAATCACAACACTATGAGTACTATCGACCTGGCCAAGGCTTTCGACTCTGTCAATCACAACACTATGAGTACTATCGACCTGGCCAAGGCTTTCGACTCTGTCAATCACAACACTATGAGTACTATCGACCTGGCCAAGGCTTTCGACTCTGTCAATCACAACACTATGAGTTTTTATTTATTTATGTTTTCACTCTGTCAATCACAGCACTATTCAACTAGTCAGTCAATCACAACACTAAGAACAAACTCTGCTTCTATTGACCCTGGTCAACTCCGACGATGCTCTGGCTAATTGTGTGCCGCCCTATGGGACTCCCAATCACGGCCGGTTGTGATACAGCCCAGGATCAAACCAGGGTCTGTAGTGACGCTTCACACTGAGATGCAGTGCCTTAGACCACTGGAGCCCTATTAGCGATGATGCTAATGACAACCATCCTCTGTTTTTATTTTTTATTTCACCTTTATTTAACCAGGTTAGGCTAGTTGAGAACAAGTTCTCATTTGCAACTGTGACCTGGCCAAGATAAAGCGCAGCAATTCGACACATACAACAACACAGAGTTACACATGGAATAAACAAAACATACAGTCAATAATACAGTAGAACAACATTTTTAAAAAAGTCTAGTGAAGACCAGTGAAATATACCTGCTGGAGCGTGTGCTACGAGTGGGTGCTGCTATGGTGACCAGTGAGCTGAGATAAGGCGGGGCTTTACCTAGCAGACTTGTAGATAACCTGTAGCCAGTGGATTTGGCAATGAGTATGAAGCGAGGGCCAACCAACGAGAGCGTACAGGTCGCAATGGTGGGTAGTGTATGGGGCTTTGGTGACAAGACGGATGGCACTGTGATAGACTGCATCCAGTTTGTTGAGTAGAGTGTTGGAGGCTATTTTATAGATGACATCACCAAAGTCAAGGATCGGTAGGATGGTCAGTTTTATGAGGGTATGTTTGACAGCATGAGTGAAGGATGCTTTGTTGCGATATAGGAAGCCGATTCTAGATTTAATTTTGGATTGAGATGCTTAATGTGAGTCTGAAGAGAGTTTAGTCTAACCAGACACCCAGGTATTTGTAGTTGTCCACGTATTCTAAGTCAGAGATGCTGGATGATGCTGAGCAGGTGGGCAGTGATCGATTGAATAGCATGCATTTAGTTTTACTTGCATTTAAGAGCAGTTGGAGGCCACTGAAGGAGAGTTGTATGGCATTGAAGCTCGTCTGAAGGTTAGTTAACACAGTGTCCAAGGAGGGGCCAGAAGTGTACAGAATGGTGTGCATGCTCTAAGGTAGAGGTGGATCAGGAGAATCACCAGCAGCAAGAGCAACATCATTGATGTATACAGAAAAGAGAGTCGGCCCGAGAATTGAACCCTATGGCACCCCCATAGAGGCTGTCAGAGGTCCGGACAACAGTCCCTCCGATTTGACACACTGAACTCTATCAGACAAGTAGTTGGTAAACCAGGAGAGGCAATCATTTGAGAAATTGTCTGCCAATAAGAATGTTGTGATTGACAGAGTCGAAAGCCTTGGCCAGGTCAATGAATATGGCTGCACAGTAATGTCTCTTATCGATGGCGGTTATGATGTCGCTTAGAACCTTGAGCGTGGCTGAGGTGCACCCATGACCAGCTCTGAAACCAGATTGCATAGCGGAGGAGTTATGGTGGGATTCAAATGGTCAGTAATCTGTTTGTTAACTTGGCTTTCAAGACCTTTAGAAAGACAGGGTAGTATAGATATAGGTCTGTAGCAGTTTGGGTCTAGAGTCTCACCCCATTTGAAGAAGGGGATGACCGCGGCAGCTTTCCAATCTTTGGTAATCTCAGACGATACGAAAGAGAGTTTGAACTGGCTAGTAATATGGGTTGCAAGAATTTCGGCAGATAATTTTAGAAAGAAAGGGTCCAGATTGTCTAGCCCGGCTGATTTGTAGGGGTCCAGATTTTGCAGCTCTTTCAGAACATGCATGGCTTGCTGTTTGGGGTTTTAGGCTGGGTT
>NW_027002046.1:0-6776 GCF_036934945.1 Oncorhynchus masou masou
CAACTGCTGCTTCCTCAACTGCTGCTTCATCTGCACTGGAGGCGCACACACACACATATGAAAATGCTCCACATTACATGCAATACTCCACAGTTTGCATACAGCGTGGTTTTAGTAACATAATGCTATGTTCTAAAATACTGAAATGTTTTCTCTCGGTGTGAATCCGTTCTCAGTGGTTGAGATCTTCCTGGGATTTGCCCAGCTTGTTTTTGTCTTGTTTATTTTGACCTACTGCTTCAAGTCATCTCTAACATTATCTTCCTATACACAGTATATAGCTGCTGCTCTCCAACTGTTCCTGGAGAGCTACCATCCTGTAGGTTTTCACTCCAACCCTAATCTAGTGTATCTGATTCTAATAATTAGCTGGTTGACAAGCTGAATCAGGTTAGTTACAACTGGGGTTGGAGCGAAAACCGACAGTACGGTAGTTCTTCAGGAGCAGGGTTGGACAGCCATGCTGTATAAAGTACAAGCCACTGTATCACGTAAAGCTCTACAACCTGCCAATACAGTGCCTTGGGAAAATATTCAGACCCCTTTGACCCCCTTCAATTTTTTGTTATGTTACAGCCTTATTCTAAAAGGATTTAAAAAATAATAATCCTCAGCAATCTACACAATACCCCCATAATGACAACGCGAAACAGGTTTGTAGAATTTTTGCACTTTTATGAAAAATATCTTATTTACATAAGTATTCAGGCCCTTTGCTATGAGACTCGAAATTGAGCTCCGGTGCATCCTGTTTCCATTGATCATCCTTGAGATGTTTCTACAACTTGATTGGAGTCCACCTGTGACATGATTTGGAAAGGCACACACCTGTCTATATAAGGGTTCATAGTGCATGGCAGAGCAAAAACCAAGCCATGAGCCATGAGCCATTGTACGTAGAGCTCTGAGACAGGATTGTGTCGAAGGGTACCAAAACATTTCTGCAGTTATTGAAGGTCCCCAAGAACACAGTGGCCTCCATTATTCTTAAATGGAAGACGTTTGGAACCACCTAGACTCCGCAGTGGTGTAAGGCACAGCATCTCGGTGCTAGAGGTGTCACTACAGACCCTGGTTCAATTCCAGGCTGTATCACAACCGGCCGTGATTGGGAGTCCCATAGGGCGGCGCACAAGTGACCCAGCATCGTCCAGGTTTGGCCGGGGTAGGCCATCATTGTAAATAAGAATTTGTTCTTAAACCTCTTAAGGATCAGCCCCTTTTAATTTTCGCCTAAAAATTACAAATCTAACTGCCTGTAGCAAAGGACCTGAAGCAAGGATATGCATATTCTTAAAAGCATTTGAAAGGAAAGACTGACGTTTGTGGAAATGTGAAATTATTTTAGCAGAATATAACACATTAGATATAGTAAAAGAGAATACAAAGAAAACATGCACATTTTTTCCATCTTTGAAAGGCTGTCCGTATTATTCCAGCCTAGGGGCAATTTAGATTTTGGCCACTAGATGGCATCTGTGTATTTGCAACGTTTGACTGATCCAATGAACCACTGCATTTATGTTCAGAAAATGTGTATCAAGACTGCCTGAATTGGTTTAATACATTTTCAAGGTCCTAACTGTGCACTATCCTCAAACAATGGCATGGTATTATTTCACTGTGATAGCTACTGTAAATTGGACAATGCAGTTAGATTAACAAAAATGTACACTTTCTGTCCATATCAGATATGTCTATGTCCTGGGAGATTTTCATGTTACTTAACAACCTCATGCTGATCACATTAGCCTACGTTAGCTCAACCGAACCCTTTAGAGTTAACTGACTTGCCTAGTTAAATAAAGGTGTAAAATAAACTCTTCCTAGAGCCGGCCTCCCGGCCAAACTGAGCAACCGGGGGAGATGGGCCTTGGTCAGGGAGATGGTCAGTCTGACAGAGCTCTACAGTTCATCAGTGGAGATGGTTGTCTTTCTGAAAACCTTCTCCGGAGCATTCAGGACCTCTGACTGGACAGGACAACAACCTGAAACGCAGTCAAGCCAACGCAAGAGTGGCTTCAGGACAATGTCCTTGAGGCCCGGACTTGAAACCAAACAAACATCTCTGGAGAGTCCTAAAAATAGCTGTGCAGCAACACTCCCAATACAACCCGACAGTGCTTGAGAGGATCTGCAGAGAAGAATGGGAGAAACCCAAGCATCATACCCAAGAAGTTTCTAAAAACCTGTTTTTGCTTTGTCATTATGGGGTATTGTGTGTACATTGATGAGGGAAAAATAAAAATGTAATCAACTTTAGAATAAGGCTGTAATGTCACAAAATGTGGAAAGTCAAAGGGTCTGAATACTTTCTGAAGGCACTGTACATACACTCCTCACATTTACTTCTGTACTTACTGCGTAGGCTGGAAACCTAACCAATAAAATAGTTGATTCCTAGCTGTTAATATCTTAAAGGGCCATTACACCACCTTTCAACCTCCATTTTCATTTTATCTCCAGCGACATACTGTTTCAGAGCACTCGTCTGAGTGCGCCAGAGCGCGGAATAACTGATGAATTTACTAACGCTCAACACCCGTTGAATATGGCCGGTGTCATTAAACATTGGCAAAAAAGCTTATTAAATTGTTGCCAGCAGCCCAGTTAGTCACCAACTCTCAGGATAACATGAAAACAGCCTAACTAGCTCTGCTAGTGTGAGTAAAATGGTCAGTGAGGTGTTCTCTCATTTGTGTCTGGAAGTAGCTAGCCAACGTTAGCAGTGGTGTAAAGTACTTAAGTAAAAATACTTTAAAGTACTACTTACTGTAAGTAGTTTCTTAGGTATCTGTACTTTACTATTTATATTTTTGACTACTTTTACTTCACTATGTTCCTAAAGAAATGATGTATTTTTTGCTCCATACATCTTTCCTGACAACCAAAAGTACTTGTTACATTTTTAATGCTTAGCAGAACAGGAAAGTGGTCCAATTCACAAATTTACCTGGTCATCCCTACTGCCTCTGATCTGGAGGACTCACTAAACACAAATGCTTCATTTGTAAATTATGTATGCTTGTTGTAGTGTGCCCCTGGCTCTCCTTAAATAACGTTTAAAAAACGAAAATTGTGCAGTCTTATTATAAGCCATTTGAAATAACTTATGCTTTTGATACTTAAGTATATGTAAAACCAAATAGTTTTAGACTTACTCAAGTAACGTTAGTATTTTTCTGGGTGACTTTCACTTTAACTTGAGTCATTTTCTATGATGGTATCTTTACTTTTGACAGTTGGGTACTTTTCCCACCACTGCAATAGGTCAGAACGCTCGGATCAGCCGAACTCCTTGGCCAGAGCGTCTCGTGTGCGCTGTGAATTTAGGAAGGGACAATCTGACAACTCTCTGAATTTACAAATGCCCAGAGCTCACTCTGGCACTCCAGATAGAATTTACGAACACGTCCTAGGTCTCTTGTTTCTTAGGCGAAGCATTAACGACATCCGGTTGTGCCGGGGTCCCAACAAGATCCTGCTCACCCTCAACGACATCACCTTCATCAATCCGTCGCTTACCAACAAGGTCAGCTAAGCAACTCGACTCCAACTCAAACCAACAAGTATTGTGAAATGCTCTCATAAACAACATGTAGGCTTTGCTGGGCGTCTATGACAATTCCCCACTGTTTGCACTCACGGTTGGGAAATGATGAATACTGGTGGATCTTTCCACCGATTCAGTGCCTTTTTGGGAAGGGTATCTTGGTCGACAAACTTTTGATTTCACATCATTTTAACATTCTGTCAAAGAGCACGTTCAACTTCATAAACACATTTTCCCATCTCAACAGGTTAAATTAAATAATTACTATAGTAAGTGCCTATTAAGTGATAAATAAAATTACAGAGTTGACGATTTCATCTTAAATCAGCAATACAACCCCTTTTGTGACAGAGGAAGCTTGTTGTGTGCAACAGGAAGTGGTAATTGAATGCAAGCAACAACTAAATGTTAATTACTCAAATATTTCTAGCCTGTCTGAGGGTTGACATGTTATGCCCAACCCGCTCAGTTTTCTACCACAAAACACCAGAAAATGAAAAAAATGAATTGTTTCACGATATAAAACCAGAAATCAGTTCACGTACAGGAAACCAGAAATCAGTTCACGTAACAGGGTTGACTTTAAAAAGAGGAACAGACCTAAATGTATTGTCAAAATGTCAAAATGCTGAATTTTTGCACTTTAGCAAGCCTTCATTTACATAAAAAAGATCTATAAATCGGATTTATTGAATTCTCCATGTGGTCTACCTTAAAGGGTACTTCATTTAATATAACAGGCTTTCAAAATTCAATATTGGTGTACAATTTCTTCTTAAAATATCAAATGGCACTCTTTTTGTGGAAAGACCCTGGTGTATTAGCAGTCATGATTGAACCTGTCTGCTGTCCTCCAGAAGCTGAGTATAGACGAGAGTAAGAGTAAGACCAGTGGAGTCTCTCTGAGGATCCTGTCGCAGCGCATGCGTCATGTCCCCTTCTCTGAACAATCACCTGCCACCTACGATAACTCTGTCCTCTATGAAGTAAGATGGAGGCAGGGCAAGAAATATGAAAGTGGCTGAGACAAAAGGAAAGAGGAAGGAGCAGGAGGCTAAAGTGCAAAGGGGAAGGTGGGAGGGCACGCCTGGGTTCCATGCTAAGTACCAATGTTCTCTATATTCTATGTTCTCTGAGTTCTATGTTCCATGTTCTCCCCCAGGGTATGAAGTACCCGCACCACAGGAACTTGTTTCATGGTCATCTGAAGAGCAGGAGCTGTGTGGTGGACGGACGTTTTGTCCTGAAGATCACTGACTACGGACACAACGAGGCAGCAAGTGTCCCCTACCCAGAACTGCCCGCAGAGGGTAAGTAGGTCTGGAGAGAGGTGGAGAGTTTTACCTTGAGTGCCATAAGTTCCATCTGGACAGAGTGGACTGATTCTGTATGTTTAAAAGTGAATATACAGTAACTCGTGGCTTGTTTCTCTATGCTTGTGTGTGTGTGTGTGTGTGTGTGTGTGTGTGTGTGTGTGTTGTGTGTGTGTGTGTGTGTGTGTGTGTGTGTGTGTGTGTGTGTGTGTGTGTGTGTGTCAGAGGAGGCTGGTGGTAGGGGCTATAGGAGGCTGAAGCTGCAGATGTCCATGGTGACATCTGCAGCTTCGCCGTCATCATCCAGGAAGGGGTTATGAGGGGCCCGCCCTTCTGCATACATGGGGCAGTCTGCTGCAGGTAAGAGACTACATTATGCAGAGTACACCAGTACAAGAAACAGGAAGTGGGCATGAGTGGGCCGGCCGACCTGCATGCTGGAGCAGTCTGCTGCAGATAAAAGTACATTACCCAGAGTACCCCGGTACAGGTAACAGGAAGTGTTCCCCTGAAGAGGTGTATATTTTAGTTTTTGCCCTAATCTTACACCTGATTGAAATATTCAACACATCCAGCTGATGAAACAGTGATGGAAGGAACAGCCAGCCAGACAGACGGCCATCAAATTAACATGTTTTCAAGACAAGGCAATGATTCAAGTTATACACTGAGTAAACTAAATATTGCTCTTTCCATGACATTTACTGACCAGGTAAATCCAGGTGAAAAGCTATGATCCCTTATTGATGTCTCTTGTTAAATCCACTTCAATCAGTGTACTGGAGGAGACAGGTTAAAGGAGGATTTTTAAGCCTTGAGAGAATTGAGACATGGATTGTGTATGTGTGCCATTCAGACAGTGAATCATATCAAAGTGGGCAAGTCAAAAGATTTAAGTGCCTTTGAACGGGGGATACCTAGTCAGTTGTCCAACTGAATGTATTCAACTGAAATGTGTCTTCCGCATCTAACCCAACACCTCTGAATCAGAGGTGCAGGGGGCTGCCGTAATCAACAGCCACATCTCCGGCACCCAGGGATCAGTGGGTTAACTGTCTTGCTCAGGGGCAAAACAACAGGTTTTTACTTTGTCAGCTCTGGAATTCGATCCAGCAACCGTCCAGTTACTGGCCCAATGCTCTAAGGACTAGGCTACCTGCTGTAGATGCTAGGGCGTACCGGTTTGTGTCAAAAACGCAACGCTGCTGGGTTTTTCATGCTCAACAGTTTCCCATGTGCATCAAGGATGGTCCACCACCCAAAGGACATCCAGCCAACTTGACACAACTGTGGGAAGCACTGGAGTCAACATGTCAGGGAAGCATTGGAGTCAACATGGGCCAGCTTCCCCTTGGAATGCTTTCGACACCTTGTAGAGTCCATGCAGACGAATTGAGGCTGTTCTGAGGGGGGGAAAGGTGGTGTTCTTAATGTTTTGTATACTGAATGTACAGTGGCAAGAAAAAGTATGTGAATCCTTTGGAATTACTGCGATTTCTGCATAAACATTTACATTACATTTAAGTCATTTAGCAGACGCTCTTATCCAGAGCGACTTACAAATTGGATACGTATATACTGTACTCTATATCATCGACTGCATCCTTATGTAATACATGTATCACTAGCCACTTTAACTATGCCACTTTGTTTACATACTCATCTCATTTGTATATACTGTACTCGATACCATCTACTGTATCTTGCCTATGCTGCTCTGTACCATCACTCATTCATATATCCTTATGTACATATTCTTTATCCCCTTACACTGTGTATAAGACAGTAGTTTAGGAATTGTTAGTTAGATTACTTGTTGGTTATTACTGCATTGTCGGAACTAGAAGCACAAGCATTTCGCTACACTCGCATTAACATCTGCTAACCATGTGTATGTGACAAATCAAATT
>NW_027002047.1:0-6775 GCF_036934945.1 Oncorhynchus masou masou
GTTTTTGTTGATTGCTTCGGTCTTTCTTCTTACAGCTCTCCCTTGTGAAACGTTTTCAGTGGGATCACCTGTATAAACAAAGAATAAATACAAATACAAAACAAACCATGAACATGAACTGTACTACTGTGATAGCACTCTAATATAATCTGTTTTCATCTGACATTATCCAAGTTTATGCGATCAAACCAATTTCCCATTGTTGATTGAATAACTTCTAAGAGGACAATTTATTTAATTTTTTAAAACTTTATTTAACTAGGCAAGTCAGTTAAGAGCAAAATCTTATTTTCAATGGCGGCCTAGGAACAGTGGGTTAACTGCCTGTTCAGGGGCAGAATGACAGATTTGTACCTTGTCAGCTTGGGGATTTGAACTTGCAACCTTTCGGTTACTAGTCCAACACTCTAACCCTCCCGCCCACAATACTTTCAGTTCAGAGTCATTTTCTAATTCTGATTTGATCAGTTATTCGATCAGGCTTTTCTGTGAATTCAGTCAAATGATCCAATATACTAAATAGTAAAAGCTGGTAGTTTTTATGCAGCAATACTGTTAGGCTTGGGATATATAATGTGTTTGTTATCCCTATGGATGTGAACAATAAACAGTTGGATTTCAAAATTCCACAACACTCTCTGGACATGCCCAAACATGTTAAGCCTAATGTTGTTGTAACCACTTTACCTGAGTAATATTTACTAGGTCGCCTTACTGCAAACAAGAGCTAACCTTCTCAAACTGACAATTTATTGAACAAAAGAGCTGCTTGTCTCTCATCCTTAGCGCATACTGTGGTATTGTGTAAATGATCGTGATATGGGATCCTTTTTACCCAGCCCTTTAAATACACTGTGATGGTTCTTCCATTTACAGTATTTAAACTATCTTCATACTGTCTGACAGGACTAGCCAGCTGAGCGGAGTGTGTTATTGAGGTGATGTCTGGCTTGTTATTGTAGTAGCAGTAGAGATGAGTTCTGCAGTGCTCGGGGACAGTGGATTGGATAGTTAATAAAAGCTAGACTCTTGTTGGTCAAATAATTAGTGCCACAAGGAAGGAAGGCTGGATGGAGGCAGTTATTCAATCTTCATGTTTAATATGACATCGACCTTTGTTATTACAGACACACAGTAAGGCAATAGCTGAAAACAGACTTGAATATTGACGAGCCACTCTTTTGCTATTTCCTTTGAATCCACTATGGGATGAAGGTTCCCTTCGGTCCTATCATTTCTGTCTCAGAACTGGGGGTGAATGTACAGGTTCTGGTTGTAAAGAAGCCCAGCACTCCTAAAGGAGATTACTCTAATGTGAAAACTAAAGGATGGGTAATGCGATTAGATCTGGTGAATACAATATCTGACCTGCAGCATCTAAAGGATGGGTAATGAGATTAGATCTGGTGAATACAATATCTGACCTGCAGCATCTAAAGGATGGGTAATGAGATTAGATCTGGTGAATACAATATCTGACCTGCAACATCTAAAGGATGGGTAATGAGATTAGATCTGGTGAATACAATATCTGACCTGCAGCATCTAAAGGATGGGTAATGAGATTAGATCTGATGAATACAATATCTGACCTGCAGCATCTAGCTGACCCATGGAACACCTCCAATGATATTTTATAGCTACTTTCAAATGCCCTGTGATTCAAAGAACCAATCAATCAGAGGGATGAGGAGAGAAAGAAAGCCCCAGGGTTATGAAGTGTTACCTCGATATCCACGCGAGAGAGGACTGAATGCTGTTAGGCTCATCTGAGGCCCATTTATTGTGCCTCTCTAAAGCGCTGACTGGTGAATACTGGCGTCTCTGCGGAGAGTGAAATTTGAATGTCATATTTTACTTACCAAGCGCTGTGTTATGTAAGGATGTAACGATTCACCAATATCGGGCCCAGGTTCAAACGTTTAACGCGGGAACCCAATCCGATCCAAATGAAGCATGCATCCGTAAGAAAACCGATTCAAACTTTACGAATCGGCGGTTCACTAATTATTTTGTCCTATTATATTTTTCTGCTTTATTCCGAAAATACCTCTAATATGTTGTGGCTGAATTGACGCGTCTTCTCCTTCAGCCTACCAAACTATTATATCGGTAACTGCATATGACATTGATCTACAAGTCAGATAACTGTGTGCACACTGCGGGAAATGCAGCTGTTTACGCCAACGAGAGGTACAGTAGGCCTACCCCTATCCCTGTTCTAATATTCATAGGCTACATCTGCACGGCACCTTCAGCATTCAGTTGCTTGTAAAATGGCTTTGCAATATTAAATCATAGGCTTTATTAATTGATGGACAACCAATATAATTTGCTGTGTCATTGTTATCAAATGAGCTGTATTTTACCAGTGGAGCTGTGTAGGGCAGGTTACCGGAGTGGACACAACTCACATCTTGCTGATTGCACATCTATCTGCTGATTGGGTCTTTTCGATTGCCATGTTCACAGTACTAAATATTTTGGGTAGTTCTGCTTTAAACAAAATCTGTGCATTTAGTCATTTTTACATGAACAGGGTAAAGGTGTAATTTCTTAACAAGGACAGCAATAATATTTGCTCCCCTGGTCAGAACGGGAGAAGAGAGCAGCTCTCCAGTAAAGTTCCAAACAGGCTTTTGAGACAGGGTGAAATCCAAAGCTGTGTTATATTAATTGGCTATGCATGTCATTGATAATTTTTTAAAATAAAATAATAATGACATGAATAGCTCAAAATATTTTAATCTGTTATATGATAAGTTAGTCAGTGGGTGATGAGAATTTCTGATAAAAAGTGAGGGGACAAAAATAGAAATTGCACACATACACAGCCATTCAGCTTAGAGAATTCAGCTCAGACAGACCTAGATCAGCTCCAAAATCCATCAGTATCAGATATTCACTTAGAATGGAAAATGAATTGGTTCATGCAACAATTGTTAGTGCATTGAGTCATATAGAACCGCATCGATACGTTGGACTAATCAAATCGAACCCACAGTAGAAACTAGTAAGTTCCTCTCTAAAGCAGGCTGTGTACCTTCCTGCCCAGAGGGGACGGAGGTTCAGAAGTCACCGGAGGCATACAGCAGCAGCAGACCTGTGAGGGAGACATTTTCCCTGCTTCCCTCCCCGCCTGGATGGATGGGCTCAGTGCCACTCCTACCCAGGCTGCAGGGAGGGAGGAAATGGAGGGAGGGAGATCCTTTTGTTGAATCTATGCTGTAGGCCATCAATACACACACACGCAGGGCTGGGGCGTGGCTGCTGTGACCCTTCTGAGGGCCAGAAGGAGGGAGGCGTTCTCTCTCCGATGGCTACAACCCGGGCCAGCAGAGAGCAAGTCTGGACAGCACACTGACAACTGCTGCTGGGAAGGATGACAGGAGAGGGACTGGAAAATGGGTGTAAATGAGAGTAAGCAAGAAGAGAGAAAGATGATGTATATGTGACTGTACATGCAACACTCCTGACAGTAATGTTTGGTCATCAACAGAAGTCAAACACAGACAACCCACAAACATCGTCCTCCTCACCCAACTCTGGAGCAGTCAAACACGGCCATCCACCCATCACCCATCTCATAAAGTCCACAAGATTTACAGACAGGGCCGGGCTCTAGGCTTTTAGTGGCCCCCTTCTTGACGGAGAGGGAAACATTTAAGTTTTAAAGTTCATTTCCTGTAATTCTACACATATTGCCATGGGGGTGTAGGGAAAATGTTGCCGTTTTAAAGCAAGTTTTCTGCAATTCTACACATTTTGTAATGACTTATGCCGTGTTAATATGATAGAGAGAATGACAAACAAAATCAAATGGGGACCTCCTGGAGCTCCGAGCCCCTGGGCAAGTGCCCTGAGTGCCCGGTCGGTATTCAGCCATGATTACGTTTAGATAGCTGGCTAGACTAATTAACCAATCTGAAAATTGTAATCTGACATGGCTAATTGAGTGACTGTCAGGTTTTCATTGACCCAGGTTTATTAGACAAAAGCAATGTCACAGAGATAGAAAGTGGCTGGGGGCCCTAAGCAACCGCTTATGTCACTTGTGCCTGGAACCGGCCCTGTGGACGAAAGTGGGAGGGTGGTGAAAGTAGAAGGAGAAAAAGAAGGAGATGAGAACGGATTTCTTTCCGGATGTGTTTCCGAATTCCTGAAATTGCAGGTGCCAGTCTATCATCTCTGTTCCTTAATGACAGAATATAAACATATCAAACTGGAACATTTGGCTTTTTCTTGTCATCGCCCAAAGTATTCTAAAGTTTGCTTTAGGAGAGAACAACTTAAATACTAACTTTCTCAGTTCCCCTGTCAACAGCCTTTCCTCTCGGGCCCCCTGTCTTACAGCTACCCTGGCCCTTCCCCTGCCCGACACGTACACACACAAACAAGTACACCCTCTTTCTCTGCTGGCCCTGTTAAAATAATAAGGAAACAACGTGTTAGTCTAATTAGAGACTGGTGCTTCTGTCACCAACCAAGGAGGGCTCATGTTGCCACCTAGATCTTTATGTGCCAGATTCTGTCAGACCTGGCCCTTGGACAGTAAATCTCAGTAAGACCAAAATAATGGTGTTCCAAAAAAGGTCCAGTCACCAGGACCACAAATACAAATTCCATCTCGACACTGTTGCCCTAGAGCACACAAAAACTATACATACCTTGGCCTAAACATCAGCGCCACAACTTCCACAAAGCTGTGAACGATCTGAGAGACAAGGCAAGAAGGGCATTCTATGCCATCAAAAGGAACATAAATTTCAACATAACAATTAGGATTTGGCTAAAAATACTTGAATCAGTCATAGAGCCCATTGCCCTTTATGGTTGTGAGGTCTGGGGTCCGCTCACCAACCAAGACTTCACAAAATGGGACAAACACCAAATTGAGACTCTGCACGCAGAATTCTGCAAAAATATCCTCCTCGTGTACAACGAGAACACCAAATAATGCATGCAGAGCAGAATTAGCCGATACCCACTAATGATCAAAATCCAGAAAAGAGCCGTTAAATTCTATAACCACCTAAAAGGAAGGATTTCCAAAACTTCCCAAAACAAAGCCATCACCTACAGAGAGATGAACCTGGAGAAGAGTCCCCTAAGCAAGCTGGTCCTGGGGCTCTGTTCACAAACACAAACACACCCTACAGAGCCCCAGGACAGCAGCAGAATTAATCCAACCAAATCATGAGAAAACAAAAAGATAATTACTTGACACATTGGAAAGAATTAACAAAAAACAGAGCAAACTAGAATGCTATTTGGCCCTACACAGAGAGTACACAGAGGCAGAATACCTGACCACTGTGACTGACCCAAAATGAAGGAAAGCTTTGACTATGTACAGACTCAGTGCCTTGCTATTGAGGAAAGGCCGCCGTAGGGCAGACATGGCTCTCAAGAGAAGACAAATATGTGCTCCTGCCCACAAAATGAGAGGTGAAACTGAGCTGCACTTCCTAACCTCCTGCCCAATGTATGACTCGGGTATTAGAGAGACATATTTCCCTCAGATTACCAGATCCACAAAGAATTCAAAAACAAATCCATTTTGAAAACTCCCATATCTACTGTGAAATTCCACAGTGTGCCATCACAGCAGCAAGATTTGTGACCTGTTGCCACGAGAAAAGGGCAACCAGTAAATACAACCCATATCTATGCTTATTTATTTTATCTTGTGTCCTTTACCATGTGCATTGTAAAACACTGTATATATATATATATATATATATATAATATGATATGTGTATATCTTTATTGTTTTGAACTTCTGTATGTGTGATGTTTACTGTTCATTTCTATTGTTTATTTCAATTTATATATTCACTTTATACATTTTACCTTCACTTGCTTTGGCAATGTTAACACATGTTTCCCATGCCAATAAAGCCCTTGAATTGAATTGAGACTGGAGTGGGGAGACTGAGGGGGGTGTGAAGGAGGCCATCTCTCTAAACCACACCTGCCTTCCTATCCACTGGAGAGAGAGTGGGTAGAGGGGGCAAGGGCATCAGGAAGGCAGGGAAAGAGAGAGAGGGTAAAGGACTGGGGAGAAACAGGAGATTTTAGAGAGGGGGGGGGTAGAGGGGAAGAGAGAGGGTGCTGATGGAAGTCTGAGAGGAGCAGGACAGCAGCTAATTAATCCTGGCAGACAGAAGAGAGAGGAAGAACAGAAAACAGAGGAGGGTAAGGTGACTAAGCATCAGGATGTATGATAAGAGTAGCAGCAGCGTATATGACAATTGTATGCAAGTGTGTGCGTGTGTGTAGAACGGGTATAAATGTGTGCATGTTGTGTGTGCGTGAACAAATTAAGTAAGTCTGTGTGTGAGTTGGAGTGTCACTGTGTGTGAGTTGGAGTGTCACTGTGTGTGAGTTGGAGTGTCACTGTGTGTGAGTTGGAGTGTCACTGTGTGTGAGTTGGAGTGTCACTGTGTGTGAGTTGGAGTGTCCCTGTGTGTGAGTTGGAGTGTCCCTGTGTGTGAGTTGGAGTGTCCCTGTGTGTGAGTTGGAGTGTCCCTGTGTGTGAGTTGGAGTGTCCCTGTGTGTGAGTTGGAGTGTCCCTGTGTGTGAGTTGGAGTGTCACTGTGTGTGAGTTGGAGTGTCACTGTGTGTGAGTTGGAGTGTCACTGTGTGTGAGTTGGAGTGTCACTGTGTGTGAGTTGGAGTGTCACTGTGTGTGAGTTGGAGTGTCACTGTGTGTGAGTTGGAGTGTCACTGTGTGTGAGTTGGAGTGTCACTGTGTGTGAGTTGGAGTGTCACT
>NW_027002048.1:0-6775 GCF_036934945.1 Oncorhynchus masou masou
CCATAATATCTCTTCTATCTCTGTCAATACTATCTCTTCTCTGTCTGTCAATACTATCTGTCTGTCAATACTATCTCTTCTCTCTCTGCCAATACTATCTCGTCTAGGTCTGCCAATACTATCTCTTCTCTGTGTGTCAATGCGATATCTTCTCTGTCTTTCAATACTATCTTTTCTCCATCTTTCAAAATGATCTCTTCTCTCTCTGTCAATTCTATCTCTTCTCTGTCTGTCAATACTATCTGTCTGTCAACACTATCTCTTCTCTCTCTGTCCATAATATCTCTTCTCTCTCTGTCAATACTATCTCTTCTCTGTCTGTCAATACTATCTGTCTGTCAATACTATCTCTTCTCTCTCTGCCAATACTATCTCGTCTAGGTCTGCCAATACTATCTCTTCTCTGTGTGTCAATGCGATATCTTCTCTGTCTTTCAATACTATCTTTTCTCTATCTTTCAAAATGATTTATTCTCTCTCTGTCAATACTATCTCTTCTCTGTGTCAATACTATCTATCTGTCAATACTATCTCTTCTCTATCTTTCAAAACAATCTCTTTTCTCTCTGTCAATAAAATATCTTCTCTGTCAAAATTAACTATTTTCTGTCTGTCAATACTATCTGTCTGTCAATACTATCTATTCTCTCTCTGTCAATAATATCTCTTCTCTGTCTGTCAATACTATCTCTTCTCTCTCTGTCAATACTATATCTTCTCTCTCTGTCAATAATATATCTTCTCTCTCTGTCAATACTATCTCTTCTCTCTCTGTCAATAATATATCTTCTCTCTCTGTCAATACTATCTCTTCTCTCTCTGTCAATAATATATCTTCTCTCTCTGTCAATAATATCTCTTCTCTCTCTGTCAATAATATCTCTTCTCTCTCTGTCAATACTATCTCTTCTCTCTCTGTCAATACTATCTGTCTGTCAATACTATCTCTTCTCTCTCTGTCAATACTATCTGTCTGTCAATACTATCTCTTCTCTCTCTGTCAATAATATCTCTTCTCTCTCTGTCAATACTATCTCTTCTCTCTCTGTCAATAAAATCTCTTCTCTCTCTGTCAATAATATCTCTTCTCTCTCTGTCAATACTATCTGTCTGTCAATACTATCTCTTCTCTCTCTGTCAATACTATCTGTCTGTCAATACTATCTCTTCTCTCTCTGTCAATACTATCTCTTCTCTCTCTGTCAATTCTATCTCTTCTCTGTCTGTCAATACTATCTGTCTGTCAATACTATCTCTTCTCTCTCTGTCAATACTATCTCTTCTGTCGGTCAATAATATCTCTTCTCTCTCTGTCAATACTATCTCTTCTCTCTCTGTCAATAATATCTCTTCTCTCTCTGTCAATAATATATCTTCTGTCGGTCAATACTATCTCTTCTCTCTCTGTCAATACTATCTCTACTCACAAGACAATACAGAACAAGACAGGACAGGACAGGACATGTGGCAAGATAGGACAAGACAAGACAGAACAAGACAGGATGGGACAATAGAAGACTGGACAAGACAAAACAAGACAGGACCAGGCAGGACAGGACATGTGGCAAGATAGGACAAGACAAGACAGAACCAGACAGGACAGGTCAATACATGATAGGACACGTCAGTACAGGACAGGACATGTGGCAAGATATGACAAGACAAGACAGAACAATAGGATAATACAAGACAGGACAAGACATTACAAGACAGGGCATGGCAAGACTATACAGGACAAGACAGGAGAGGAGTGGAGAGGAGATGAGAGGATAGGAGAGGAGAGGAGAGGAGAGGAGAGGACAAGACAGGACAGGAGAGGAGAGGAGAGGATAAGACAGGGCAGGAGAGGAGAGGGAGAGGAGAGGACAAGACAGGAGAGGAGAGGACAAGAGAGAGGAAGAGAGACAAGACAGGACAGGAGAGGAGAGGAGAGGACAAGACACGACAGGAGATGAGAGGAGAGGAGAGGACAAGACAGGACAGGACAAGACCGGACAAGACAGGACAAGACAGGAGCGAGCAGCAGCAGTGGGGCAGCCTCTCCTATCCTGTCCTCTCCTGTCCTATCCTCTCCTCTCCTCTCCTGTCCTCTCCTCTCCTCTCCTTTCCTGTCCTGTCCTCTCCTCTCCACTCCTGTCCTCTCCTCTCCTTTCCTGTCCTCTTCCCTCCTGTCCTGTCCTGTCCTGTCCTCTCCTCTCCTCTCCTCTCTTGTCCTCTCCTCTCCTGTCCTCTCCTCTCTTGTCCTCTCCTCTCTTGTCCTCTCCTCTCCTGTCCTCTCCTCCCCTAACCTTTCCTCTCCTGTCCTCTCCTCTCTTGCCCTCTCCTCTCCGCTCCTCTGCTCTCCTCTGCTCTGCTCTGCTCTCCTCTCCTCTCCTCTCCTGTCCTCTCCTCTCCTCTCCTGTCCTGTCCTGTCCTGTCCTCTCCTCTCCTCTCCTCTCCACTCCTGTCCTCTCCTCTCCTCTCCTGTCCTCTCCTCTCCTGTCCTGTCCTGTCCTGTCCTCTCCTCTCCTCTCCTGTCCTCTCCTCTCCTCTCTTGTCCTCTCCTCTCCTGTCCTCTCCTCTCTTGTCCTCTCCTCTCTTGTACTCTCCTCTCCTTCCCTAACCTTTCCTCTCCTGTCCTCTCTTGCCCTCTCCTCTCTTCTCCTCTCCTGTCCTCTCCTCTCCTCTCCTCTGCTCTGCTCTGCTCTGCTCTCCTCTCCTCTCCTCTCCTCTCCTCTTCTCTTCTCTTCTCTCCTCTCCTCTCCTCTCCTCTCCTTTCCTCTACTCACCTCTCCTCTCATCTCCTCTCCTCTCTTCTCCTCTCCTGTGCTCTCCTCTCCTCTCCTCTCTTCTCCTCTCCTGTCCTAACCTCTCCTCTCTTTTCCTCTTCTGTCCTCTCTTTTCCTCTTCTGTCCTCTCTTTTCCTCTCCTGTCCTCTCTTTTCCTCTCCTGTCCTCTCTTCTCCTCTCCTGTCCTCTCTTTTCCTCTTCTGTCCTCTCTTTTCCTCTTCTGTCCTCTCTTTTCCTCTCCTGTCCTCTCTTCTCCTCTCCTCTCCTGTCCTCTCCTCTCTTCTCCTCTCCTGTCCTCTCCTGTCCTGTCCTCTCCTGTCCTCTCCTCTCCTGTCCTCTCCTGTCCTCCCTTCTCCTCTCATGTCCTCTCCTGTCCTCTCCTGTCCTGTCCTCTCCTGTCCTCTCCTCTCTTCTTCTCTCCTCTCCTCTCCTCTCCTGTCCTGTCCTCTCCTGTCCTCTCCTCTCTTCATCTCTCCTCTTCTGTCCTCTCCTCTTCTGTCCTCTCCCTGTCCTCTCCTCTCTTCTTTTTTCCTATCCAGTCCTGTCCTATCCTCTAGTCTCTTCCCCTCTCCTTTCCTCTCCTCTCTTCCCCTCTCCTCTCCTCTCCTCTCTTCCCCTCTCCTGTTCTCTCCCTCTCTACTTCTTTCCTATCCAGCCCTGTCCTATTCTCCTAGTCTCTTCCCCTCTCCTGTTCTTCATCTTTACTTCTTTCCTATCCAGTCCTGTCCTATCCTCTAGTCTTTTCCCCACTCCTCTCCTGTCCTGTCCTCTCCTGTCCTCCCCTCCCCTCTCCTGTCATCTCCTCTCCTCTCTTCTCTTGTCCTCTCCTCTCCTGTCCTCTCATCTCCTCTCTTGTCCTCTCCTCTCTTCGTCCTCTCCTCTCCTGTCCTCTCCTCTCCTCTCTTAACCGCTCCTCTCCTGTCCTCTCCCTCTCTTGTCCTCTCCTCTTCTCTTCTCTTCTCTCCTCTCTTGTACTCTCTTCTCCTCTCCTGTCCTCTCCCCCTCTTCTCCTCTCCTGTCCTCTCCTGTCCTCTCCTCTCTCTCTCCTCTCCTCTCCTATCCTGTCCTCTCCTCTCCGCTCCTCTCCGCTCCTCTCTCCTCTCCTCTCCCTCTCTGTCCTGTCCTGTCCTGTCTTCTCCACTCCTGTCCTCTCCTCTCCTGTCCTCTCCTCTCCTCTCCTGTCCTCTCTTCTCCTCTCCTGTCCTCTCCTCTCCTGTCATCTCCTCTCCTGTCCTCTCCTCTCTTCTTCTCCCCTCTCCTGTCCTCTCCTCTCCTGTCCTCTCCTCTCCTCTCTTCCCCTCTCCTGTTCTCTCATCTCTACTTCTTTCCTATCCAGTCCTGTCCTTTCCTCTAGTCTCCTCTCCTCTCCTGTCCTCTCCTCTCTTCTTCTCTCCTCTCCTGTCCTCTCGTGTCCTTTCCTCTTCTCTTCTGTCACATTTACATTTACATTTAAGTCATTTAGCAGACGCTCTTATCCAGAGCGACTTACAAATTGGTGAATTCACCTTCTGACATCCAGTGGAACAGCCACTTTACAATAGTGCATCTAAATCATTAAGGGGGGGTGAGAAGGATTACTTATCTATCCTAGGTATTCCTTGAAGAGGTGGGGTTTCAGGTGTCTCCGGAAGGTGGTGATTGACTCCGCTGTCCTGGCGTCGTGAGGGAGTTTGTTCCACCATTGGGGGGCCAGAGCAGCGAACAGTTTTGACTGGGCTGAGCGGGAACTGTACTTCCTCAGTGGTAGGGAGGCGAGCAGGCCAGAGGTGGGATGAACGCAGTGCCCTTGCTTGGGTGTAGGGCCTGATCAGAGCCTGGAGGTACTGGGTGGCTCCCCCTCACAGTCTGCGTAGGGCAAGCACCATGGTCTTGTAGCGGATGCAGCTTCAACTGGAAGCCAGTGGAGCGGAGGAGCGGGGTGACGTGGAGAGAACTTGGGAAGGTTGAACACCAGACGGGCTGCGGCGTTCTGGATGAGTTGTAGGGGTTTAATGGCACAGGCAGGGAGCCCAGCCAACAGCGAGTTGCAGTAATCCCAGACGGGGAGATGACAAGTGCCTGGATTAGGACCTGCGCCGCTTCCTGTGTGAGGCAGGGTCGTACTCTGCGGATGTTGTAGAGCATGAACCTACAGGAACGGGCCACCGCCATGATGTTGGTTGAGAACGACGGGGTGTTGTCCAGGACGCGGTTCTTAGCGCTCTGGGAGGAGGACACAATGGAGTTGTCAACCGTGATGGCGAGATCATGGAACGGGCAGTCCTTACCCGGGAGGAAGAGCAGCTCCGTCTTGCCAGGAGTTTCAGCTTGAGGTGGTGATCCGTCATCCACACTGATATGTCTACCAGACATGCAGAGATACGGTCGCCACCTGGTCATCCAGAAGGGGAAAGGAGAAGGTGGTGTGTGTCGTCTGCATAGCAATGATAGGAGAGACCATGTGGTTTATGACAGAGCCAAGTGACTTGGTGTATAACGAGAATAGGGAGAGGGCCTAGAACAGAGCCACAGGGGGACACCAGTGGTGAGGAAGCGTATGGCGAGAGACGGGTCGCCCGCCACCGGTAGGAGCGACCTGTCAGGTAAGGGCGCAATCAGCGTGGGCCGCCGGTGTAGCTCGGAGAGGGTGGAGAGGAGGATCTGATGGTTCACAGTATCGAAGGCAGCCGATAGGTCTAGAAGGATGAGAGCAGAGGAGAGAGAGTTAGCTTTAGCAGTGCGGAGCGCCTCCGTGATACAGAGAAGAGCAGTCTCAGTTGAATGACTAGTCTTGAAACCTGACTGATTTGGATCAAGAAGGTCATTCTGAGAGAGATAGCGGTAGAGCTGGCCAAGGACGGCACGTTCAAGAGTTTTGGAGAGAAAAGAAAGAAGGGATACTGGTCTGTAGTTGTTGACATCGGAGGGATCGAGTGTAGGTTTTTTCAGAAGGGTGCAACTCTCGCTCTCTTGAAGACGGAAGGGACGTAGCCAGCGGTCAGGGATGAGTTGATGAGCGAGGTGAGGTAAGGGAGAAGGTCTCCGGAAATGGTCTGGAGAAGAGAGGAGGGATAGGGTCAAGCGGGCAGGTTGTTGGGCGGCCGGCCGTCACAAGAAGCGAGATTTCATCTGGAGAGAGAGGGAGAAAGAGGTCAGAGCACAGGGTAGGGCAGTGTGAGCAGAACCAGCGGTGTCGTTTGACTTAGCAAACGAGGATCGGATGTCGTCGACCTTCTTTTCAAAATGGTTGACGAAGTCATCTGCAGAGAGGAGGAGGGGGGGAGGGGAGGAGGATTCAGGAGGGAGGAGAAGGTGGCAAAGAGCTTCCTAGGGTTAGAGGCAGATGCTTGGAATTTAGAGTGGTAGAAAGTGGCTTTAGCAGCAGAGACAGAGGAGGAAAATGTAGAGAGGAGGGAGTGAAAGGATGCCAGGTCCGCAGGGAGGCGAGTTTTCCTCCATTTCCGCTCGGCTGCCCGGAGCTCTGTTCTGTGAGCTCGCAATGAGTCATCGAGCCACGGAGCGGGAGGGGAGGACCGAGCCGGCCTGGAGGATAGGGGACATAGAGAGTCAAAGGATGCAGAAAGGGAAGAGGAGGGTTGGAGGAGGCAGAATCAGGAGATAGGTTGGAGAAGGTATGAGCAGTGGGAAGAGCTGATAGGATGGAAGAGGAGAGTGTAGCGGGGAGAGAGAGCGAAGGTTGGGACGGCGCGATACCATCCGAGTAGGGGCAGTGTGGAAGTGTTGGATGAGAGCGAGAGGAAAAGGATACAAGGTAGTGGTCGGAGACTTGGAGAGGTTGCAATGAGGTTAGTGGAAGAACAGCATCTAGTAAAGATGGGTCAGTGTGCCTTGTGAGTAGGGGGAAGGTGAGAGGGTGAGGTCAAAAGAGGAGAGGAGTGGAAAGAAGGAGGCAGAGAGGAATGAGTCAAAGGTAGACGTGGGGAGGTTAAAGTCGCCCAGGACTGTGAGAGGTGAGCCGTCCTCAGGAAAGGAGCTTATCAAGGCATCAAGCTCATTGATGAACTCTC
>NW_027002049.1:0-6774 GCF_036934945.1 Oncorhynchus masou masou
CATGCCCAGTGGAGTTGTGGCCTCCCTGACTAGCCCTGACTCTAATGGTCGACTGTCTAAATCTAAATGTAAATGGCATTACACCAAACTGGAAGTCTACCAACTGGCTTGGAAAGACAGTACCGTGCAGTATCGAAGAGCCCTCACTGCTGCTCTATCATCCCATTTTACCAACTTAATTGAGGAAAATAAAAACAATCTCAAATGTATTTTTGATACTGTCGCAAAGCAATCAGAATTCCCCAAGAGAGGATGGCTTTCACTTCAGCAGTGATAAACTCATTAACTTCCTTGAAGATCATGATCATTAGAAAGCAAATTACAGACTCCTCTTTAAATCTGTGTTTTTCCCCAAAGCTCAGGAGTCCTGAGCCTGCACAACACTGCCAGGAAATAGGATCGAGGGAGACACTCAAGTTTTTTAATATTATATCTCTTGACACATTGATGAAAGCGGTTATGACCTCTAAACCCTCAAGCTGCGTACTGGACCCTATTCCAACTAAACTACTGAAAGAGCTGCTTCCTGTGCTTGGCCCTCCTATGTTGAACATAATAAACACCTCCTATCCACCGGATGTGTACCATAAAGCCAAATCTTGAACCAGAAAATATAAAAACTGTCGACCTATACAAAATCTCCAATTCCTCTTAAAAATGTTAGAAAAAGCTGTTGCGCAGCAACTCATTGCCTTCATGAAGACAAACAATGTATACAAAACACTTCAGTGTGGTTTTAGACCCCATCATAGCACTGAGGTTGCACTGAAGGTGGTAAAATACCTTTTAATGGCGTTAGACCGAGGCTCTGCATCTGTCCTCGTGCTTCTAGACCTTAGTGTTGCTTTTGATACCATCGATCATCACATTCTTTTGGAGAGATTGGAAACCCAAATTGGTCTACACGGACATGTTCTGGCCTGGTTTAGATCTTATCTGTCGGAAAATAATCAGTTTGTCTCTGTGAATGGTTTGTCAAATCAACTGTAAATTTCGGTGTTATCAAGGATCTGTTTTGAACCACTATTGTTTCTCTATATATTTTACTTCTTGGTGATGTCATTCGGAAACATAATGTTAACTTTCACTGTATGCGGATGACAAAATTGCCCTCCACAGAAAGCCTGTATTTCAGACATAAGGTTGTGTGGATGGCGGCATATTGTCTACTTTAAACTCGGACAAAACAGAGATGCTTGTTCTAGATCCCAGAAACAAAGAGATCTTCTGTTGAATCTGACAATTCCATCTTGATGGTTGTACAGTCGTCTCAAATAAAATTGTAAAGGACCTCGGCATTACTCTGGACCCTGATCTCTCTCTTGATGAACATATCAAGACTGTTTCAAGAAGCTTTCACATCTATGTAACATTGCAAATATGATGCAGAAAAATTAATCCATGCTTTTGCCACAAGGTTAGACTACTGCAATGCTCTACTTTCCAGCTACCGGAATAATAAAGCACTCAATAAACTTCAGTTAGTGCTAAAACATGGCTGCTAGAATCTTGACTAGAACCAAAAATGTGATCATATTACTCCAGTGCTAGCCTCTCTACACTGGTGTCCTGTTAAGGCAAGGGCTGATTTCAAGGTTTTACTGTTAAACTACAAATCATTACATGGCTTGCTCGCTCCGATATGGTCCTGATGTACATACCTACATGTCCGCTACGGTCACAAGAAGCAGGCCCCTTACTGTCCCTAGAATTGCTAAGCAAACAGCTGGAGGCAGGGCTGTCTCCAATAGGACTCCATTTTTATGGAATGGTCTGCCTATCCATGTGAGAGGCGCAGTCTCGGTCTCGACCTTTAAGTCTTTATTGAAGACTCATCTCTTCGGTAGGACCTATGACTGAGTGTAGTCTGGCCCAGGGAGTGTGAAGATGAGCGGGAAGGCACTGGAGCAACTAACCACCCTTGCTGTCTCTGCCTGGCTGGTTCCCCTCTCTCCACTGGGATTCTCTGCATCAAACCCTATTAAAGGGGCTGAGTCACTGTCTTACTGGTGCTCTTCCATGCCGTCTCTAGGAGGGGTGCGTCACTTGAGTGGGTTGAGTCACTGGCGTGATCTTCCTGTCTTTGTTGGCGCCCCACCTTGGGTTGTGCCGTGGGGAGATCTTGTCTCAGGATGGTAAGTTAGTGGTTGAAGATATCCCTCTAGTGGTGTGGGGGCTGCGCTTTGACAAAGTGGGTGGGCTAGTGTCTCCCGACCCCTCCTGTCTCAGCCACCAATATTTATGCTGCAATAGTTTACGTGTCGGGGGCTCAGGTCAGTCTGTTTTATCTGGATTATTTCTCCTGTCTTATCCGGTGTCCTGTGTGAATTTAAGTATGCTCTCTCAAATTCTCTTTCTCTTTCTTTCTGTCATGTCCTGACCCTAGTTAATTTTTGCATTCTATGTTTTGTATTCTATGTTTGTATTTCTGTGTTTGGCCTGGTATGGTTCCCAATTGGCCTGACCAACCAGTGTTCCCGCACATTGGCTAACCGGGCTATCTGCATTGTGTCCCACCACCCACCAACCCCTCTTTTTACACTTCTGCTACTCTCTGTTCATCATATATGCACAGTCACTTTAACGATACCTACATGTACATACTACCTCAATAAGCCTAACTAACAGGTGTCTGTATGTATATAGCCTTGCTACTCTTTTTAAAATTTATTTCTGTCGCTTTATTTCCCTACTTACCCACACACACACACACACAAACACATACTTTGTTTTTGGCACCATTGGTTAGAGCCTGTAAGTAAGCATTTCACTGTAAGGTTTACACCTGTTGTATTCGGCGCACGTGACAAATAAACTTTGATTTGATTTGAATCAGAGGCAGCTGTTTATTGTTGTCTCTTATTGAGAACCATACTGTTTTCCCACTATGATTTGTGGGTAGTCTTTGTATTAGTTACCAGACGGAACTGTTTAGGTTGTTCTTTTGTTTAATTTGTATTGTAGTGTTCGGTTCAGGTTAATAAAATGACGAACACTTACCACGCTGCATATTTGTCCAATCAATCCTGTTCCTCCTCAGAAGAGGAGGACAACCATTACACTTTCTTTCTTTCTCTGTCTCTCGGAGGATCTGAGCCCTAGGACCATGCCTCAGGACTACCTGGCCTGATGAAGCTTTGCTGTCCCCAATCCACCTGGCCGTGCTGCTGCTCCAGTTTCAACTGTTCTGCCTGCGGCTATGGAACTCTGACCTGTTCACCGGGCGTGCTACCTGTCCCAGACCTGCTGTTTTCAACTCTGTAGAGACAGCTGGAGAGGTAGAGATACTCTGATTGATCGGCTAACGAAGGGCCAACTGACATTTACTCCTGAGGTGCTGTTGCACCCTCTACAACTGTGATTATTATTATTTGACCCTGCTAGTCATCTATGAACAGTTCTTTTTAATTTCACGTCGCCAATTTGGACTATTTTGTGTTTGCATGAAATCCAAATAAAAATCAATTTAAATTACAGGTTGTAATGCAACTAAATAGCAAAAACGCCAAGGGGGTGAATACTTTTGCAAGGCATTGCATATGTAATTGTCATGACTTCCATCGAAGTCGGCTCCTCTCCTTGTTTGGGCGGGGTTCAAGCGTCACCGGCTTTCTAGCCATTTCTCATGTATCCATTTGTTTTGTCTTGTTCCCTGCATACCTGGTTTTCATTCCCCAATCAACTCATAAGTATTTATTCCTCTGTTCCCCATCATGACCTTGTGTAGGATTGTTTGTTGTTATGTGTTTTGTATATTGTGGATATTTTTACGCGTTATAATTTTGTCTATGTTCTGTTTTTGGGCACAATTTATTTTATTTTTGTGCGTTCATGTTGACTGGAATAAAGTGCGCTTGTTCACTACACTTTGCTCTCCTGCACCTGACTTTTCCTTCACTACACATGCCTAACAGAATCCTACACCTACCATGGAGTCAGTAGGAGCAGGTACCCCGGTCAGAGGAGTCGAGGAACGCATCCAGGAACACGCGGCTATGATACATCATCTCGGTGCCATGATGGATCGCGTTGTCCAGACAATGGACCGCTGGGCAAGACCGAAGTCTCTCCAGCGCCTCGACCAGCTCAACTGGGGTTATCTCTACCTGTCCCGTCCGGATCCAGCTCGAGTGGAATAAGTCTCTCCCTTCACAGTGAGTATGATGGGACGGCCACACAGTGCCAGGGGTTCCTTTACAACTGGACTTATACCTGGCCACTGTTCACCAAGCTCCCTCAGGAAGGGAGAGCGTATCCGCCCTCATCTCATACCTCTCGGGGAGAGCTCTGGAGTGGGCAAACGCCGTGTGGGGAGAGGAAGACTCGGCGTTGGACCACTTCGAGGAGTTTACCCATCTTTGACCATCCGCCCGAAGGTAGAGCGGTGGGTGAACGACTCTTCCATTTGAGGCAGGGTACGAGGAGCACACAGGATTTTGCGCTAGAGTTCCGGACCTTGGCCGCCGGAGCAGGATAGAGTGACAGGGCCCTCATCGACCACTATCGATGCAGCTTACGTGAAGACGTCCGACGGGAGTTGGCCTGCAGGAATGCCACCACCACCTTCGACCAACTGGTGGATATGTCCATCCGGTTGGATAACCTGCTGGTCATCCGTGGACGTCCTGAGGGGCTCTGTTGGTTCCATCTCCCAGGATTCCTGCACCGGAGCCCATGGAGTTGGGAGGGGCTGCGCGTAGGGAGGCTGGAGGAGAGGCCTTCACGTGCACCATTTGTGGCCGCAGAGGGCATACTGCCGTTCGATGCCGGGTTGGTTCCTCTGGGAGTCAAGGCTGCAGGCAGGGCACTCTGGCGTCACCCCAGGGGTGTATGTACCACTCTCATCCAGAGTCCTCTGTTGTCCACCTGTTTGTTTCCTGAGTTCTCCCCGCATTCCCAACATGAGGCGCTCGTCGATTCAGACGCAGCTGGGAATTTTATTGACAGAGCGTTAGCACTTAGTTTAGGGATCCCCATTATTCCTGTGGATAGACCTTTTCCGGTGCACGCTCTGGATAGTCGACCCTTAGGGAGGCCACCATCTTCCTGGCCATGGAGACGCAGGCGGTTCACGATGAGAGAATCAGTCTCTTTCTCATTGACTCTACTGCGTTTCCGTGGTACTAGGCCTTCTCTGGTTGGCTCGTCATATCCCCATCATTTCCTGGCAAACAGAGGGCTCTCATTGGGTGGTCGTGAGAGTCGTGGGGGAGGTGTGTAGAGGTTTCCGTTGGTGCTACGACGGTGGAAAGTCCAGATCAGGTCTCCACTGTTCGCATTCCCCCAGAATATGCCAATTTGGCTCTTGCCTTCTGTAAGACTCAATTATCACCCCATCGACCTGGGGATTGTGCGATAAATCTCCTGGTAGACGCTGCACTTCCCAGGAGTCAGGTGTATCCTCTGTCGCAAGTGGAGACGGTGGCTATGGGAGACAAATGTCTCACAATTTATGTTATTTTTGTGCGTTCATGTTGACCGGAATAAAGTGTGCTTGATCACTACACTCTGCTCTCCTGCACCTGACTTCACCTCCGATACACACGCCTAACAGTAATATTATGATAAAACAACTATCCTTTCTGTTCAATGTTAAAAAGTCGGAAAGGACCAGATAGGTGTGAAAGCAACATAGTTAATTTTCCATCTTGTCTTTAAAACACAGAGAGGATTTTATGCCATATTGTGTTCAAATATTCAGTTAATTTAGACTGTGAGGAGATAATAATTGAATCAGAGGTTGATTGCTTAACCTTGTCAATGATGTTCAAGTAAAATAATTGTATCTGACCGCATTTCCTGTTTATGCTCACCATGTTAAGCACAAGCCTACAGTCAGTGACTGGGACCGCTTCTGACTGAAGCATATATCATAGTGTAGAATTATTTCAAGACATGTTTATGAAACTGTTATCATTAGTCTATTTAGTCTATTGTATAGTTAATTCAGTCCATGTATCCAACCTCACAATTTTTTATTTCAAACTTAAATGTTTTTCAGCATGTAGTTTCAATCTAACTGAATGTCACTAGTATCTCCCTCAAATGTGTCCCAAACACATACTGCCCCACATCTGAATGAATAGGTTATTTCCATAACAACATATTCGACCCTTGTGTGGTGTTCAAGTCTCTGGGAACCATTTTCAATGTTTACTAAAAGATAAATGATACGAATAATTATGTCTTCAACCTGAGACTCATTGGCCTTGGCTCATTTTTTGTGAAGAACATGTACACTGTGCACCCCCCCCCATTTATGTTACATATGTGGAGTTCGGGGGTAATAAAAGTGTGGAAAAGTATGTGTGCGTAGGTGGAAACAAGTAAAAATTAACCTCTCTAGGGTATGTGGGACGCTAGCGTCCCATCTGGCCAACATCCAGTGAGGTTGCAGAGCGTCAAATTCAATTACAGAAATGCTCATTATAAATTATATTATTCAGAAAACAAAACATATTTTAAATAGGTTTAAAGATTTAAAGATGAAGTTCTTGTTAAACCAACCACAGTGTCATATTTATAAAATGCGTTTCGGCAAAAGCATACCTAGCCCAGAACATACCAAGCCCAGAACATAGCCCAGTTGACAAATTATTACAAACAGTAACCAGCCAAGCAGAAGCATTACAAAACTCAGAAATAGAGATAAAATTAATTCCTTACCTTTGATGATCTTCATATAGTTTTAATCAGAAGACATTCATTTACTCAATAAATTTTCCTTTGTTCGATGAAGTCTCTTTATATCCAAAAACCTCCGTTTTGTTAGCG